>NW_028301323.1:0-116686 GCF_061612785.1 Hesperophylax consimilis | reverse complement strand
TCTGATATTTTAACTGTTTTACGAAGATTTGACAAATTTTTAGGGTTTTTCAATGATTTTTAGTGTAATTCGACGATTTAACACTTTTTAATGGTTTTTCTATATTTTCCAGCGTTTTAAGACGATTTACCGCTTTTATTAGGTTTTTCTGGTATTTTCACTGTTTTTACGACGATTTAACGCTCTTATAAGGTTTTTCTGGTATTTTCACTGTTTTACGACGATTTAACGCTCTTGTCAGGTTTATCTGGTATTTTCACTGTTTTACGACGATTTGACAAATTTTAAGGGTTTTTCAATGATTTTTAGTGTAATTCGACGATATAACACTTTTTAATGGTTTTTCTATATTTTCCAGCGTTTTAAGACGATTTAACGCTCTTATAAGGTTTTTCTGGTATTTTCACGATTTTACGACGATTTAACGCTCTTATAAGGGTTTTTCAATGATTTTTAGTTTAATACGACGATTAAACACTTTTTAATGGTTTTTCTATATTTTCCAGCGTTCTTAGACCATTTAACGCTCTTATAAGGTTTTTCTGGTATTGTCACTGCTTTACGACGATTTAACGCTCTTATAAGGTTTTTCTGGTATTTTCACTGTTTTACGACGATTAAACGCTCTTACAAGGGTTTCTCAATGATTTTAAATGTATTACGACGGTTAAACACTTTTTAATGGTTTTTTATATTTTCTAGCGTTTTAAGACCATTTAACGCTCTTATAAGGTTTTTCTGGTATTTTCACTGTTTTACGACGATTTGACAAATTTTAAGGGTTTTTCAATGATTTTTAGTGTAATTCGACGATTTAACACTTTTTAATGGTTTTTCTTTATTTTCCAGCGTTTTAAGACGATTTACCGCTTTTATAAGTTTTTTCTGGTATTTTCACTGTTTTACGACGAATTAACGCTCTTATAAGGTTTTTCTGGTATTTTCACTGTTTTACGACGATTTAACGCTCTTGTCAGGTTTATCTGGTATTTTCACTGTTTTACGACGATTTGACAAATTTTAAGGGTTTTTCAATGATTTTTAGTGTAATTCGACGATGTAACACTTTTTAATGGTTTTTCTATATTTTCCAGCGTTTTAAGACGATTTAACGCTCTTATAAGGTTTTTCTGGTATTTTCACTGTTTTACGACGATTTAACGCTCTTATAAGGTTTTTCTGGTATATTCACTGATTTACGACGATTTAACGCTCTTGTCAGGTTTATCTGGTATTTTCACTGTTTTACGACGATTTGACAAATTTTAAGGGTTTTTCAATGATTTTTAGTGTAATTCGACGATGTAACACTTTTTAATGGTTTTTCTATATTTTCCAGCGTTTTAAGACCATTTAACGCTCTAATAAGGTTTTTCTGGTATTGTCACTATTTTACGACGATTTAACGCTTTTATAATGTTTTTCCTTGTGTTTTCACTGTTTTACGACGATTTAACGCTCTTATAAGGTTTTTCTGGTATTTTCACTGTTTTACGACGATTTAACGCCTTTATAAGGTTTTTCTGGTATTTTCACTGATTTACGACGATTTAACGCTCTTATAAGGCTTTTCTGTTATTTTCACTGTTTTACGACGATTTGACAAATTTTAAGGGGTTTTCAATGATTTTTAGCGTAATTCGACGATTAAACACTTTTTAATGGTTTTTCAATATTTTCCAGCGTTTTAAGACGATTTAACGCTCTTTTAAGGTTTTTCTGGTATTTTCACTGTTTTACGACGATTTAACGCTCTAATGAGGTTTTTCTGATATTTTCACTGTTTTACGAAGATTTGACAAATTTTAAGGGTTTCTCAATGATTTTAAGTGTAATACGACGGTTAAACACTTTTTAATGGTTTTTCTATATTTTCTAGCGTTTTAAGACCATTTAACGCTCTAATAAGGTTTTTCAGGTATTGTCACTATTTTACGACGTTTTAACGCTCTTATAAGGTTTTTCTGGTATTTTTACTGTTTTACGACGATTTAACGCTCTTATAAGGTTTTTCTGGTATTTTCACTGCTTTACGACGATTAAACGCTCTTATAAGGTTTTTCTGGTATTTTTACTGCTTTACGACGATTTAACGCTCTTATAAGGTTTTTCTGGTATTTTCACGGTTTTACGACGATTTAACGCTCTTATAAGGGTTTTTCAATGATTTTTAGTTTAATACGACGATTAAACATTTTTTAATGGTTTTTCTATATTTTCCAGCGTTTTTAGACCCTTTAACGATCTTATAAGGTTTTTCTGGTATTGTCACTGCTTTACGACAATTAAACGCTCTGATAAGGGTTTCTCAATGATTTTTAGTGTATTACGACGGTTAAACACTTTTTAATGGTTTTTTATATTTTCCAGCGTTTAAAGACCATTTAACGCTCTAATAAGGTTTTTCTAGTATTTTCACTGTTTTACGACGATTTGACAAATTTAAAGGGTTTCTCAATGATTTTAAGTGTAATACGACGGTTAAACACTTTTTAATGGTTTTTCTATATTTTCCAGCGTTTTAAGACCATTTAACGCTCTAATAAGGTTTTTCTGGTATTGTCACTAATTTACGACGATTTAACGCTCTTATAATGTTTTTCCTTGTGTTTTCACTGTTTTACGACGATTTAACGCTCTTATAAGGAATTCTGGTATTTTCGCTGTTTTACGACGATTTAACGCCTTTATAAGGTTTTTCTGGTATTTTCACTGATTTACGACGATTTAACGCTCTTATAAGGCTTTTCTGTTATTTTCACTGTTTTACGACGATTTGACAAATTTTAAGGGGTTTTCAATGATTTTTAGCCTAATTCGACGATTAAATACTTTTTAATGGTTTTTCAATATTTTCCAGTGTTTTAAGACGATTTAACGCTCTTTTAAGGTTTTTCTGGTATTTTCACTGTTTTACGACGATTTAACGCTCTTTTGAGGTTTTTCTGATATTTTCACTGTTTTACGACGATTTGACAAATTTTAAGGGTTTTTCAATGATTTTTAGTGTAATTCGACGATTTAACACTTTTTAATGGTTTTTCTATATTTTCCGGGGTTTTAAGACGATTTACCGCTTTTATAAGGTTTTTCTGGTATTTTCACTGTTTTACGACAATTTAACGCTCTTATGAGGTTTTTCTGATATTTTTACTGTTTTACGACGATTTGACAAATTTTAAGGGTTTTTCAATGATTTTTAGTGTAATTCGACGGTTAAACACTTTTTAATGGTTTTTCTATATTTTCCAGCGTTTTAAGACCATTTAACGCTCTCATAAGGGTTTTTCAATGATTTTTAGTTTAATACGACGATTAAACACTTTTTAATGGTTTTTCTATATTTTCCAGCGTTTTAAGACGATTTAACGCTCTTTTAACGTTTTTCTGGTATTTTCACTGTTTAACGACGATTTAACGCTCTTATGAGGTTTTTCTGATATTTTCACTGTTTTACGACGATTTGACAAATTTTAAGGGTTTTTCAATGATTTTTAGTGTAATTCGACGATTTAACACTTTTTAATGGTTTTTCTATATTTTCCAGCGTTTTAAGACGATTTACCGCTTTAATAAGGTTTTTCTGGTATTTTCACTGTTTTACGACGATTTAACGCTCTTATGAGGTTTTTCTGATATTTTCACTGTTTTACGACGATTTGACAAATTTTAAGGGTTTTTCAATGATTATTAGTGTAATTCGACGGTTAAACACTTTTTAATGGTTTTTCTATATTTTCCAGCGTTTTAAGACGATTTAACGCTCTTTTAACGTTTTTCTGGTATTTTCACTGTTAAACGACGATTTAACGCTCTTATAAGGTTTTTCTGGTATTTTCACTGTTTTACGACGATTTAACGCTCTTACAAGGGTTTCTCAATGATTTTTAGTGAAATTCGACGGTTTAACACTTTTTAATGGTTTTTCTATATTTTCCAGCGTTTTAAGACCATTTAACGCCCTTATAAGGGTTTTTCAATGATTTTTAGTTGAATACGACGATTAAACACTTTTTAATGGTTTTTCTATATTTTCCAGCGTTTTTAGACCATTTAACGCTCTTATAAGGTTTTTCTGGTATTGTCACTGCTTTACGACGATTTAACGCTCTTATAAGGTTTTTCTGGTATTTTCACTGTTTTACGACGATTAAACGCTCTTACAAGGGTTTCTCAATGATTTTTAGTGTATTACGACGGTTAAACACTTTTTAATAGTTTTTTATATTTTCTAGCGTTTTAAGACCATTTAACGCTCTTATAAGGTTTTTCTGGTATTTTCACTGTTTAACGACGATTTGACGCTCTTATAAGGTTTTTCTGGTATTTTCACTGTTTTACGACGATTTGACAAATTTTAAGGGTTTTTCAATGATTTTTAGTGTAATTCGACGATATAACACTTTTTAATGGTTTTTCTATATTTTCCAGCGTTTTAAGACGATTTAACGCTCTTATAAGGTTTTTCTGGTATTTTCACGATTTTACGACGATTAAACGCTCTTATAAGGGTTTTTCAATGATTTTTAGTTTAATACGACGATTAAACACTTTTTAATGGTTTTTCTATATTTTCCAGCGTTTTTAGACCATTTAACGCTCTTATAAGGTTTTTCTGGTATTGTCACTGCTTTACGACGATTTAACGCTCTTATAAGGTTTTTCTGGTATTTTCACTGTTTTACGACGATTAAACGCTCTTACAAGGGTTTCTCAATGATTTTTAGTGTATTACGACGGTTAAACACTTTTTAATGGTTTTTATATATTTTCTAGCGTTTTAAGACCATTTAACGCTCTTATAAGGTTTTTCTGGTATTTTCACTGTTTTACGTCGATTTGACAAATTTAAAGGGCTTTTCAATGATTTTTAGTGTAATTCGACGATTTAACACTTTTTAATGGTTTTTCTTTATTTTCCAGCGTTTTAAGACGATTTACCGCTTTTATAAGTTTTTTCTGGTATTTTCACTGTTTTACGACGATTTGAAAATTTTAAGGGTTTTTCAATGATTTTTAGTGTAATTCGACGATGTAACACTTTTTAATGGTTTTTCTATATTTTCCAGCGTTTTAAAACGATTTAACGCTCTTATAAGGTTTTTCTGGTATTTTCACTGTTTTACGACGATTTAACGCTCTTATAAGGTTTTTCTGGTATATTCACTGATTTACGACGATTTAACGCTCTTGTAAGGTTTATCTGGTATTTTCACTGTTTTACGACGATTTGACAAATTTGAAGGGTTTCTCAATGATTTTAAGTGTAATACGACGGTTTAACACTTTTTAATGGTTTTTCTATATTTTCCAGCGTTTTAAGACCATTTAACGCTCTAATAAGGTTTTTCTGGTATTGTCACTATTTTACGACGATTTAACGCTTTTATAATGTTTTTCCTTGTGTTTTCACTGTTTTACGACGATTTAACGCTCTTATAAGGTTTTTCTGGTATTTTCACTGATTTACGACGATTTAACGCTCTTATAAGGCTTTTCTGTTATTTTCACTGTTTTACGACGATTTGACAAATTTTAAGGGGTTTCCAATGATTTTTAGCGTAATTCGACGATTAAATACTTTTTAATGGTTTTTCTATATTTTCCGGGGTTTTAAGACGATTTACCGCTTTAATAAGGTTTTTCTGGTATTTTCACTGTTTTACGACGATTTAACGCTCTTATGAGGTTTTTCTGATATTTTTACTGTTTTACGACGATTTGACAAATTTTAAGGGTTTTTCAATGATTTTTAGTGTAATTCGACGGTTAAACACTTTTTAATGGTTTTTTATATTTTCTAGCGTTTTAAGACCATTTAACGCTCTTATAAGGTTTAACTGGTATTTTCACTGTTTAACGACGATTTGACGCTCTTATAAGGTTTTGTGGTATTTTCACTGTTTTACGACGATTTGACAAATTTTAAGGGTTTTTCAATGATTTTTAGTGTAATTCGACGATTTAACACTTTTTAATGGTTTTTCTATATTTTCCGGGGTTTTAAGACGATTTACCGCTTTAAAAAGGTTTTTCTGGTATTTTCACTGTTTTACGACGATTTAACGCTCTTATGAGGTTTTTCTGATTTTTTTACTGTTTTACGACGATTTGACAAATTTTAAGGGTTTTTCAATGATTTTTAGTGAAATTCGACGGTTAAACACTTTTTAATGGTTTTTTATATTTTCTAGCGTTTTAAGACCATTTAACGCTCTTATAAGGTTAAACTGGTATTTTCACTGTTTAACGACGATTTGACGCTCTTATAAGGTTTTTCTGGTATTTTCACTGTTTTACGACGATTTAACGCTCTTATGAGGTTTTTCTGATATTTTTACTGTTTTACGACGATTTGACAAATTTTAAGGGTTTTTCAATGATTTTTAGTGTAATTCGACGGTTAAACACTTTTTAATGGTTTTTTATATTTTCTAGCGTTTTAAGACCATTTAACGCTCTTATAAGGTTTAACTGGTATTTTCACTGTTTAACGACGATTTGACGCTCTTATAAGGTTTTTCTGGTATTTTCACTGTTTTACGAGGATTTAAGAAATTTTAAGGATTTTTCAATGATTCATAGTGTAATTCGACGATTTAACACTTTTTAATGGTTTTTCTATACATTTTCTATAAACGATATAACACTTTTTAATGGTTTTTCTATATTTTCCAGCGTTTTAAGACGATTTACCGCTTTAATAAGGTTTTTCTGGTATTTTCACTGTTTTACGACGATTTAACGCTCTTTTGAGGTTTTTCTGATATTTTCACTGTTTTACGACGATTTGACAAATTTTAAGGGTTTTTCAATGATTTTTAGTGTAATTCGACGATTTAACACTTTTTAATGGTTTTTCTATATTTTCCAGCGTTTTAAGACGATTTACCGCTTTAATAAGGTTTTTCTGGTATTTTCACTGTTTTACGACGATTTAACGCTCTTATGAGGTTTTTCTGATATTTTCACTGTTTTACGACGATTTGACAAATTTTAAGGGTTTTTCAATGATTTTTAGTGTAATTCGACGGTTAAACACTTTTTAATGGTTTTTCTATATTTTCCAGCGTTTTAAGACCATTTAACGCCCTTATAAGGGTTTTTCAATGATTTTTAGTTTAATACGACGATTAAACACTTTTTAATGGTTTTTCTATATTTTCCAGCGTTTTTAGACCATTTAACGCTCTTATAAGGTTTTTCTGGTATTGTCACTGCTTTACGACGATTTAACGCTCTTATAAGGTTTTTCTGGTATTTTCACTGTTTTACGATGATTAAACGCTCTTACAAGGGTTTCTCAATGATTTTTAGTGTATTACGACGGTTAAACACTTTTTAATGGTTTTTATATATTTTCTAGCGTTTAAAGACCATTTAACGCTCTTATAAGGTTTTTCTGGTATTTTCACTGTTTTACGTCGATTTGACAAATTTTAAGGGTTTTTCAATGATTTTTAGTGTAATTCGACGATTTAACACTTTTTAATGGTTTTTCTTTATTTTCCAGCGTTTTAAGACGATTTACCGCTTTTATAAGTTTTTTCTGGTATTTTCACTGTTTTACGACGATTTGAAAATTTTAAGGGTTTTTCAATGATTTTTAGTGTAATTCGACGATGTAACACTTTTAAATGGTTTTTCTATATTTTCCAGCGTTTTAAGACGATTTAACGCTCTTATAAGGTTTTTCTGGTATTTTCACTGTTTTACGACGATTTAACGCTCTTATAAGGTTTTTCTGGTATATTCACTGATTTACGACGATTTAACGCTCTTGTAAGGTTTATTGGTATTTTCACTGTTTTACGACGATTTGACAAATTTGAAGGGTTTCTCAATGAGTTTTAAGTGTAATACGACGGTTTAACACTTTTTAATGGTTTTTCTATATTTTCCAGCGTTTTAAGACGATTTACCGCTTTAATAAGGTTTTTCTGGTATTTTCACTGTTTTACGACGATTTAACGCTCTTATGAGGTTTTTCTGATATTTTCACTGTTTTACGACGATTTGACAAATTTTAAGGGTTTTTCAATGATTTTTAGTGTAATTCGACGGTTAAACACTTTTTAATGGTTTTTCTATATTTTTCCAGCGTTTTAAGACCATTTAACGCCCTTATAAGGGTTTTTCAATGATTTTTAGTTTAATACGACGATTAAACACTTTTTAATGGTTTTTCTATATTTTCCAGCGTTTTAAGACGATTTACCGCTTTTATAAGTTTTTTCTGGTATTTTCACTGTTTTACGACGATTAAACGCTCTTATAATGGTTTTTCTGGTATTTTCACTGTTTTACGACGATTTGACAAATTTAAAGGGTTTTTCAATGATTTTTAGTGTAATTCGACGATATAACACTTTTTAATGGTTTTTCTATATTTTCCAGCGTTTTTAGACCATTTAACGCTCTTATAAGGTTTTTCTGGTATTGTCACTGCTTTACGACGATTTAACGCTCTTATAAGGTTTTTCTGGTATTTTCACTGTTTTACGACGATTTAACGCTCTTGTAAGGTTTATCTGGTATTTTCACTGTTTTACGACGATTTGACAAATTTGAAGGGTTTCTCAATGATTTTAAGTGTAATACGACGGTTTAACACTTTTTAATGGTTTTTCTATATTTTCCAGCGTTTTAAGACGATTTACCGCTTTAATAAGGTTTTTCTGGTATTTTCACTGTTTTACGACGATTTAACGCTCTTATGAGGTTTTTCTGATATTTTCACTGTTTTACGACGATTTGACAAATTTTAAGGGTTTTTCAATGATTTTTAGTGTAATTCGACGGTTAAACACTTTTTAATGGTTTTTCTATATTTTCCAGCGTTTTAAGACCATTTAACGCCCTTATAAGGGTTTTCAATGATTTTTAGTTTAATACGACGATTAAAACACTTTTTAATGGTTTTTCTATATTTTCCAGCGTTTTAAGACGATTTACCGCTTTTATAAGTTTTTTCTGGTATTTTCACTGTTTTACGACGATTTAACGCTCTTATAAGGTTTTTCTGGTATTTTCACTGTTTTACGACGATTTGACAAATTTTAAGGGTTTTTCAATGATTTTTAGTGTTAATTCGACGATATAACACTTTTAATGGTTTTTCTATATTTTCCAGCGTTTTTAGACCATTTAACGCTCTTATAAGGTTTTTCTGGTATTGTCACTGCTTTACGACGATTTAACGCTCTTATAAGGTTTTTCTGGTATTTTCACTGTTTTACGACGATTAAACGCTCTTACAAGGGTTTCTCAATGATTTTTAGTGTATTACGACGGTTAAACACTTTTTAATGGTTTTTATATATTTTCTAGCGTTTTAAGACCATTTAACGCTCTTATAAGGTTTTTCTGGTATTTTCACTGTTTTACGACGATTTGACAAATTTTAAGGGTTTTTCAATGATTTTTAGTGTAATTCGACGATTTAACACTTTTTAATGGTTTTTCTTTTTTTTCCAGCGTTTTAAGACGATTTACCGCTTTTATAAGTTTTTTCTGGTATTTTCACTGTTTTACGACGATTTGACAAATTTTAAGGGTTTTTCAATGATTTTTAGTGTAATTCGACGATGTTACACTTTTTAATGGTTTTTCTATATTTTCCAGCGTTTTAAGACGATTTAACGCTCTAATAAGGTTTTTCTGGTATTTTCACTGTTTTACGACGATTTAACGCTCTTATAAGGTTTTTCTGGTATATTCACTGATTTACGACGATTTAACGCTCTTGTAAGGTTTATCTGGTATTTTCACTGTTTTACGACGATTTGACAAATTTTAAGGGGTTTTCAATGATTTTTAGCGTAATTCGACGATTAAATACTTTTTAATGGTTTTTCAATATTTTCCAGCGTTTTAAGACGATTTAACGCTCTTTTCAGGTTTTTCTGGTATTTTCACTGTTTTACGACGATTTAACGCTCTTATAAGGTTTTTCTGGTATTTTCACTGTTTTACGACGATTTGACAAATTTTACGGGTTTTTCAATGATTTTTAGTGAAATTCGACGATTTAACACTTTTTAATGGTTTTTCTATATTTTCCAGCGTTTTAAGACGATTTACCGCTTTTATAAGTTTTTTCTGGTATTTTCACTGTTTTACGACGATTTAACGCTCTTATAAGGTTGTTCTGGTATTTTCACTGTTTTACGACGATTTAACGCTCTTGTCAGGTTTATCTGGTATTTTCACTGTTTTACGACGATTTGACAAATTTTAAGGGTTTTTCAATGATTTTTAGTGTATTTCGACGATGTAACACTTTTTAATGGTTTTTCTATATTTTCCAGCGTTTTAAGACGATTTACCGCTTTAATAAGGTTTTTCTGGTATTTTCACTGTTTTACGACGATTTAACGCTCTTATGAGGTTTTTCTGATATTTTCACTGTTTTACGACGATTTGACAAATTTTAAGGGTTTTTCAATGATTTTTAGTGTAATTCGACGGTTAAACACTTTTTAATGGTTTTTCTATATTTTCCAGCGTTTTAAGACCATTTAACGCCCTTATAAGGGTTTTTCAATGATTTTTAGTTTAATACGACGATTAAACACTTTTTAATGGTTTTTCTATATTTTCCAGCGTTTTTAGACCATTTAACGCTCTTATAAGGTTTTTCTGGTATTTTCACTGTTTTACGACGATTAAACGCTCTTACAAGGGTTTCTCAATGATTTTTAGTGTATTACGACGGTTAAACACTTTTTAATGGTTTTTTATATTTTCTAGCGTTTTAAGACCATTTAACGCTCTTATAAGGTTTTTCTGGTATTTTCACTGTTTAACGACGATTTGACGCTCTTATAAGGTTTTTCTGGTATTTTCACTGTTTTACGAGGATTTAAGAAATTTTAAGGATTTTTCAATGATTCATAGTGTAATTCGACGATTTAACACTTTTTAATGGTTTTTCTATATTTTCCAGCGTTTTAAGACGATTTACCGCTTTTATAAGTTTTTTCTGGTATTTTCACTGTTTTACGACGATTTGACAAATTTTAAGGGTTTTTCAATGATTTTTAGTGTAATTCGACGATTTAACACTTTTTAATGGTTTTTCTTTATTTTCCAGCGTTTTAAGACGATTTACCGCTTTTATAAGTTTTTTCTGGTATTTTCACTGTTTTACGACGATTTGACAAATTTTAAGGGTTTTTCAATGATTTTTAGTGTAATTCGACGATGTAACACTTTTTAATGGTTTTTCTATATTTTCCAGCGTTTTAAGACGATTTAACGCTCTTATAAGGTTTTTCTGGTATTTTCACTGTTTTACGACGATTTAACGCTCTTATAAGGTTTTTCTGGTATATTCACTGATTTACGACGATTTAACGCTCTTGTAAGGTTTATCTGGTATTTTCACTGTTTTACGACGATTTGACAAATTTGAAGGGTTTCTCAATGATTTTAAGTGTAATACGACGGTTTAACACTTTTTAATGGTTTTTCTATATTTTCCATCGTTTTAAGACGATTTACCGCTTTAATAAGGTTTTTCTGGTATTTTCACTGTCTTACGACGATTTAACGCTCTTATGAGGTTTTTCTGATATTTTCACTGTTTTACGACGATTTGACAAATTTTAAGGGTTTTTCAATGATTTTTAGTGTAATTCGACGGTTAAACACTTTTTAATGGTTTTTCTATATTTTCCAGCGTTTTAAGACCATTTAACGCCCTTATAAGGGTTTTTCAATGATTTTTAGTTTAATACGACGATTAAACACTTTTTAATGGTTTTTCTATATTTTCCAGCGTTTTTAGACCATTTAACGCTCTTATAAGGTTTTTCTGGTATTTTCACTGTTTTACGACGATTAAACGCTCTTACAAGGGTTTCTCAATGATTTTTAGTGTATTACGACGGTTAAACACTTTTTAATGGTTTTTTATATTTTCTAGCGTTTTAAGACCATTTAACGCTCTTATAAGGTTTTTCTGGTATTTTCACTGTTTAACGACGATTTGACGCTCTTATAAGGTTTTTCTGGTATTTTCACTGTTTTACGAGGATTTAAGAAATTTTAAGGATTTTTCAATGATTCATAGTGTAATTCGACGATTTAACACTTTTTAATGGTTTTTCTATATTTTCCAGCGTTTTAAGACGATTTACCGCTTTTATAAGTTTTTTCTGGTATTTTCACTGTTTTACGACGATTTGACAAATTTTAAGGGTTTTTCAATGATTTTTAGTGTAATTCGACGATTTAACACTTTTAATGGTTTTTCTTTATTTTCCAGCGTTTTAAGACGATTTACCGCTTTTATAAGTTTTTTCTGGTATTTTCACTGTTTTACGACGATTTGACAAATTTTAAGGGTTTTTCAATGATTTTTAGTGTAATTCGACGATGTAACACTTTTTAATGGTTTTTCTATATTTTCCAGCGTTTTAAGACGATTTAACGCTCTTATAAGGTTTTTCTGGTATTTTCACTGTTTTACGACGATTTAACGCTCTTATAAGGTTTTTCTGGTATATTCACTGATTTACGACGATTTAACGCTCTTGTAAGGTTTATCTGGTATTTTCACTGTTTTACGACGATTTGACAAATTTGAAGGGTTTCTCAATGATTTTAAGTGTAATACGACGGTTTTAACACTTTTTAATGGTTTTTCTATATTTTCCAGCGTTTTAAGACGATTTACCGCTTTAATAAGGTTTTTCTGGTATTTTCACTGTTTTACGACGATTTAACGCTCTTATGAGGTTTTTCTGATATTTTCACTGTTTTACGACGATTTGACAAATTTTAAGGGTTTTTCAATGATTTTTAGTGTAATTCGACGGTTAAACACTTTTTAATGGTTTTTCTATATTTTCCAGCGTTTTAAGACCATTTAACGCCCTTATAAGGGTTTTTAAATGATTTTTAGTTTAATACGACGATTAAACACTTTTTAATGGTTTTTCTATATTTTCCAGCGTTTTAAGACGATTTACCGCTTTTATAAGTTTTTTCTGGTATTTTCACTGTTTTACGACGATTTAACGCTCTTATAAGGTTTTTCTGGTATTTTCACTGTTTTACGACGATTTGACAAATTTTAAGGGTTTTCAATGATTTTTAGTGTAATTCGACGATATAACACTTTTTAATGGTTTTTCTATATTTTCCAGCGTTTTTAGACCATTTAACGCTCTTATAAGGTTTTTCTGGTATTGTCACTGCTTTACGACGATTTAACGCTCTTATAAGGTTTTTCTGGTATTTTCACTGTTTTACGACGATTAAACGCTCTTACAAGGGTTTCTCAATGATTTTTAGTGTATTACGACGGTTAAACACTTTTTAATGGTTTTTATATATTTTCTAGCGTTTTAAGACCATTTAACGCTCTTATAAGGTTTTTCTGGTATTTTCACTGTTTTACGACGATTTGAAAAATTTTAAGGGTTTTTCAATGATTTTTAGTGTAATTCGACGATTTAACACTTTTAATGGTTTTTCTTTTTTTTCCAGCGTTTTAAGACGATTTACCGCTTTTATAAGTTTTTTCTGGTATTTTCACTGTTTTACGACGATTTGACAAATTTTAAGGGGTTTTTCAATGATTTTTAGTGTAATTCGACGATGTTACCACTTTTTAATGGTTTTTCTATATTTTCCAGCGTTTTAAGACGATTTAACGCTCTAATAAGGTTTTTCTGGTATTTTCACTGTTTTACGACGATTTAACGCTCTTATAAGGTTTTTCTGGTATATTCACTGATTTACGACGATTTAACGCTCTTGTAAGGTTTATCTGGTATTTTCACTGTTTTACGACGATTTGACAAATTTAAAGGATTTCTCAATGATTTTAAGTGTAATACGACGGTTAAACACTTTTTAATGGTTTTTCTATATTTTCCAGCGTTTTAAGACCATTTAACGCTCTAATAAGGTTTTTCTGGTATTGTCACTATTTTACGACGATTTAACGCTTTTATAATGTTTTTCCTTGTGTTTTCACTGTTTTACGACGATTTCACGCTCTTATAAGGTTTTTCTGGTATTTTCACTGATTTACGACGATTTAACGCTCTTATAAGGCTTTTCTGTTATTTTCACTGTTTTACGACGATTTGACAAATTTTAAGGGGTTTTCAATGATTTTTAACGTAATTCGACGATTAAATACTTTTTAATGGTTTTACAATATTTTCCAGCGTTTTAAGACGATTTAACGCTCTTTTCAGGTTTTTCTGGTATTTTCACTGTTTTACGACGATTTAACGCTCTTTTGAGGTTTTTCTGATATTTTCACTGTTTTATGACGATTTGACAAATTTTAAGGGTTTTTCAATGATTTTTAGTGTAATTCGACGATTTAACACTTTTTAATGGTTTTTCTATATTTTCCGGGGTTTTAAGACGATTTACCGCTTTTATAAGGTTTTTCTGGTATTTTCACTGTTTTACGACGATTTAACGCTTTTATAATGTTTTTCCTTGTGTTTTCACTGTTTTACGACGATTTAACGCTCTTATAAGGTTTTTCTGGTATATTCACTGATTTACGACGATTTAACGCTCTTGTAAGGTTTATCTGGTATTTTCACTGTTTTACGACGATTTGACAAATTTTAAGGGGTTTTCAATGATTTTTAGCGTAATTCGACGATTAAATACTTTTTAATGGTTTTTCAATATTTTCCAGCGTTTTAAGACGATTTAACGCTCTTTTCAGGTTTTTCTGGTATTTTCACTGTTTTACGACGATTTAACGCTCTTATAAGGTTTTTCTGGTATTTTCACTGTTTTACGACGATTTGACAAATTTTACGGGTTTTTCAATGATTTTTAGTGAAATTCGACGATTTAACACTTTTTAATGGTTTTTCTATATTTTCCAGCGTTTTAAGACGATTTACCGCTTTTATAAGTTTTTTTCTGGTATTTTCACTGTTTTACGACGATTTAACGCTCTTATAAGGTTGTTCTGGTATTTTCACTGTTTTACGACGATTTAACGCTCTTGTCAGGTTTATCTGGTATTTTCACTGTTTTACGACGATTTGACAAATTTTAAGGGTTTTTCAATGATTTTTAGTGTATTTCGACGATGTAACACTTTTTAATGGTTTTTCTATATTTTCCAGCGTTTTAAGACGATTTACCGCTTTAATAAGGTTTTTCTGGTATTTTCACTGTTTTACGACGATTTAACGCTCTTATGAGGTTTTTCTGATATTTTCACTGTTTTACGACGATTTGACAAATTTTAAGGGTTTTTCAATGATTTTTAGTGTAATTCGACGGTTAAACACTTTTTAATGGTTTTTCTATATTTTCCAGCGTTTTAAGACCATTTAACGCCCTTATAAGGGTTTTTCAATGATTTTTAGTTTAATACGACGATTAAACACTTTTTAATGGTTTTTCTATATTTTCCAGCGTTTTTAGACCATTTAACGCTCTTATAAGGTTTTTCTGGTATTTTCACTGTTTTACGACGATTAAACGCTCTTACAAGGGTTTCTCAATGATTTTTAGTGTATTACGACGGTTAAACACTTTTTAATGGTTTTTTATATTTTCTAGCGTTTTAAGACCATTTAACGCTCTTATAAGGTTTTTCTGGTATTTTCACTGTTTAACGACGATTTGACGCTCTTATAAGGTTTTTCTGGTATTTTCACTGTTTTACGAGGATTTAAGAAATTTTAAGGATTTTTCAATGATTCATAGTGTAATTCGACGATTTAACACTTTTTAATGGTTTTTCTATATTTTCCAGCGTTTTAAGACGATTTACCGCTTTTATAAGTTTTTTTCTGGTATTTTCACTGTTTTACGACGATTTGACAAATTTTAAGGGTTTTTCAATGATTTTTAGTGTAATTCGACGATTTAACACTTTTAATGGTTTTTCTTTATTTTCCAGCGTTTTAAGACGATTTACCGCTTTTATAAGTTTTTTTCTGGTATTTTCACTGTTTTACGACGATTTGACAAATTTTAAGGGTTTTTCAATGATTTTTAGTGTAATTCGACGATGTAACACTTTTTAATGGTTTTTCTATATTTTCCAGCGTTTTAAGACGATTTAACGCTCTTATAAGGTTTTTCTGGTATTTTCACTGTTTTACGACGATTTAACGCTCTTATAAGGTTTTTCTGGTATATTCACTGATTTACGACGATTTAACGCTCTTGTAAGGTTTATCTGGTATTTTCACTGTTTTACGACGATTTGACAAATTTGAAGGGTTTCTCAATGATTTTAAGTGTAATACGACGGTTTAACACTTTTTAATGGTTTTTCTATATTTTCCATCGTTTTAAGACGATTTACCGCTTTAATAAGGTTTTTCTGGTATTTTCACTGTCTTATGACGATTTAACGCTCTTATGAGGTTTTTCTGATATTTTCACTGTTTTACGACGATTTGACAAATTTAAGGGTTTTTCAATGATTTTTAGTGTAATTCGACGGTTAAACACTTTTTAATGGTTTTTCTATATTTTCCAGCGTTTTAAGACCATTTAACGCCCTTATAAGGGTTTTTCAATGATTTTTAGTTTAATACGACGATTAAACACTTTTTAATGGTTTTTCTATATTTTCCAGCGTTTTTAGACCATTTAACGCTCTTATAAGGTTTTTCTGGTATTTTCACTGTTTTACGACGATTAAACGCTCTTACAAGGGTTTCTCAATGATTTTTAGTGTATTACGACGGTTAAACACTTTTTAATGGTTTTTTATATTTTCTAGCGTTTTAAGACCATTTAACGCTCTTATAAGGTTTTTCTGGTATTTTCACTGTTTAACGACGATTTTGACGCTCTTATAAGGTTTTTCTGGTATTTTCACTGTTTTACGAGGATTTAAGAAATTTTAAGGATTTTTCAATGATTCATAGTGTAATTCGACGATTTAACACTTTTTAATGGTTTTTCTATATTTTCCAGCGTTTTAAGACGATTTACCGCTTTTATAAGTTTTTTTCTGGTATTTTCACTGTTTTACGACGATTTGACAAATTTTAAGGGTTTTTCAATGATTTTTAGTGTAATTCGACGATTTAACACTTTTTAATGGTTTTTCTTTATTTTCCAGCGTTTTAAGACGATTTACCGCTTTTATAAGTTTTTTCTGGTATTTTCACTGTTTTACGACGATTTGACAAATTTTAAGGGTTTTTCAATGATTTTTAGTGTAATTCGACGATGTAACACTTTTTAATGGTTTTTCTATATTTTCCAGCGTTTTAAGACGATTTAACGCTCTTATAAGGTTTTCTGGTATTTTCACTGTTTTACGACGATTTAACGCTCTTATAAGGTTTTTCTGGTATATTCACTGATTTACGACGATTTAACGCTCTTGTAAGGTTTATCTGGTATTTTCACTGTTTTACGACGATTTGACAAATTTGAAGGGTTTCTCAATGATTTTAAGTGTAATACGACGGTTTAACACTTTTTAATGGTTTTTCTATATTTTCCAGCGTTTTAAGACGATTTACCGCTTTAATAAGGTTTTTCTGGTATTTTCACTGTTTTACGACGATTTAACGCTCTTATGAGGTTTTTCTGATATTTTCACTGTTTTACGACGATTTGACAAATTTTAAGGGTTTTTTCAATGATTTTTAGTGTAATTCGACGGTTAAACACTTTTTAATGGTTTTTCTATATTTTCCAGCGTTTTAAGACCATTTAACGCCCTTATAAGGGTTTTTCAATGATTTTTAGTTTAATACGACGATTAAACACTTTTTAATGGTTTTTCTATATTTTCCAGCGTTTTAAGACGATTTACCGCTTTTATAAGTTTTTTCTGGTATTTTCACTGTTTTACGACGATTTAACGCTCTTATAAGGTTTTTCTGGTATTTTCACTGTTTTACGACGATTTGACAAATTTTAAGGGTTTTTCAATGATTTTTAGTGTAATTCGACGATATAACACTTTTTAATGGTTTTTCTATATTTTCCAGCGTTTTTAGACCATTTAACGCTCTTATAAGGTTTTTCTGGTATTGTCACTGCTTTACGACGATTTAACGCTCTTATAAGGTTTTTCTGGTATTTTCACTGTTTTACGACGATTAAACGCTCTTACAAGGGTTTCTCAATGATTTTTAGTGTATTACGACGGTTAAACACTTTTTAATGGTTTTTATATATTTTCTAGCGTTTTAAGACCATTTAACGCTCTTATAAGGTTTTTCTGGTATTTTCACTGTTTTACGACGATTTGAAAAATTTTAAGGGTTTTTCAATGATTTTTAGTGTAATTCGACGATTTAACACTTTTTAATGGTTTTTCTTTTTTTTCCAGCGTTTTAAGACGATTTACCGCTTTTATAAGTTTTTTCTGGTATTTTCACTGTTTTACGACGATTTGACAAATTTTAAGGGTTTTTCAATGATTTTTAGTGTAATTCGACGATGTTACACTTTTTAATGGTTTTTCTATATTTTCCAGCGTTTTAAGACGATTTAACGCTCTAATAAGGTTTTTCTGGTATTTTCACTGTTTTACGACGATTTAACGCTCTTATAAGGTTTTTCTGGTATATTCACTGATTTACGACGATTTAACGCTCTTGTAAGGTTTATCTGGTATTTTCACTGTTTTACGACGATTTGACAAATTTAAAGGATTTCTCAATGATTTTAAGTGTAATACGACGGTTAAACACTTTTTAATGGTTTTTCTATATTTTCCAGCGTTTTAAGACCATTTAACGCTCTAATAAGGTTTTTCTGGTATTGTCACTATTTTACGACGATTTAACGCTTTTATAATGTTTTTCCTTGTGTTTTCACTGTTTTACGACGATTTAACGCTCTTATAAGGTTTTTCTGGTATTTTCACTGATTTACGACGATTTAACGCTCTTATAAGGCTTTTCTGTTATTTTCACTGTTTTACGACGATTTGACAAATTTTAAGGGGTTTTCAATGATTTTTAACGTAATTCGACGATTAAATACTTTTTAATGGTTTTACAATATTTTCCAGCGTTTTAAGACGATTTAACGCTCTTTTCAGGTTTTTCTGGTATTTTCACTGTTTTACGACGATTTAACGCTCTTTTGAGGTTTTTCTGATATTTTCACTGTTTTATGACGATTTGACAAATTTTAAGGGTTTTTCAATGATTTTTAGTGTAATTCGACGATTTAACACTTTTTAATGGTTTTTCTATATTTTCCGGGGTTTTAAGACGATTTACCGCTTTTATAAGGTTTTTCTGGTATTTTCACTGTTTTACGACGATTTAACGCTCTTATGAGGTTTTTCTGATATTTTTACTGTTTTACGACGATTTGACAAATTTTAAGGGTTTTTCAATGATTTTTAGTGTAATTCGACGGTTAAACACTTTTTAATGGTTTTTCTATATTTTCCAGCGTTTTAAGACCATTCAACGCTCTTATAAGGGTTTTTCAATGATTTTTAGTTAAATACGACGATTAAACACTTTTTAATGGTTTTTCTATATTTTCCAGCGTTTTAAGACGATTTAACGCTCTTTTAACGTTTTTCTGGTATTTTCACTGTTTTACGACGATTTAACGCTCTTATGAGGTTTTTCTGATATTTTCACTGTTTTACGACGATTTGACAAATTTTAAGGGTTTTTCAATGATTTTTAGTGTAATTCGACGATTTAACACTTTTTAATGGTTTTTCTATATTTTCCAGCGTTTTAAGACGATTTACCGCTTTAATAAGGTTTTTCTGGTATTTTCACTGTTTTACGACGATTTAACGCTCTTATGAGGTTTTTCTGATATTTTCACTGTTTTACGACGATTTGACAAATTTTAAGGGTTTTTCAATGATTTTTAGTGTAATTCGACGGTTAAACACTTTTTAATGGTTTTTCTATATTTTCCAGCGTTTTAAGACCATTTAACGCCCTTATAAGGGTTTTTCAATGATTTTTAGTTTAATACGACGATTAAACACTTTTTAATGGTTTTTCTATATTTTCCAGCGTTTTTAGACCATTTAACGCTCTTATAAGGTTTTTCTGGTATTGTCACTGCTTTACGACGATTTAACGCTCTTATAAGGTTTTTCTGGTATTTTCACTGTTTTACGACGATTAAACGCTCTTACAAGGGTTTCTCAATGATTTTTAGTGTATTACGACGGTTAAACACTTTTTAATGGTTTTTTATATTTTCTAGCGTTTTAAGACCATTTAACGCTCTTATAAGGTTTTTCTGGTATTTTCACTGTTTAACGACGATTTGACGCTCTTATAAGGTTTTTCTGGTATTTTCACTGTTTTACGAGGATTTAAGAAATTTTAAGGATTTTTCAATGATTCATAGTGTAATTCGACGATTTAACACTTTTTAATGGTTTTTCTATATTTTCCAGCGTTTTAAGACGATTTACCGCTTTTATAAGTTTTTTCTGGTATTTTCACTGTTTTACGACGATTTGACAAATTTTAAGGGTTTTTCAATGATTTTTAGTGTAATTCGACGATTTAACACTTTTTAATGGTTTTTCTTTATTTTCCAGCGTTTTTAGACGATTTACCGCTTTTATAAGTTTTTTCTGGTATTTTCACTGTTTTACGACGATTTGACAAATTTTAAGGGTTTTTCAATGATTTTTAGTGTAATTCGACGATGTAACACTTTTTAATGGTTTTTCTATATTTTCCAGCGTTTTAAGACGATTTAACGCTCTTATAAGGTTTTTCTGGTATTTTCACTGTTTTACGACGATTTTACGCTCTTATAAGGTTTTTCTGGTATATTCACTGATTTACGACGATTTAACGCTCTTGTAAGGTTTATCTGGTATTTTCACTGTTTTACGACGATTTGACAAATTTAAAGGGTTTCTCAATGATTTTAAGTGTAATACGACGGTTAAACACTTTTTAATGGTTTTTCTATATTTTCCAGCGTTTTAAGACCATTTAACGCTCTAATAAGGTTTTTCTGGTATTGTCACTATTTTACGACGATTTAACGCTTTTATAATGTTTTTCCTTGTGTTTTCACTGTTTTACGACGATTTAACGCTCTTATAAGGTTTTTCTGGTATTTTCACTGTTTTACGACGATTTAACGCCTTTATAAGGTTTTTCTGGTATTTTCACTGATTTACGACGATTTAACGCTCTTATAAGGCTTTTCTGTTATTTTCACTGTTTTTCGACGATTTGACAAATTTTAAGGGGTTTTCAATGATTTTTAGCGTCATTCGACGATTAAACACTTTTTAATGGTTTTTCAATATTTTCCAGCGTTTTAAGACGATTTAACGCTCTTTTAAGGTTTTTCTGGTATTTTCACTGTTTTACGACGATTTAACGCTCTTATGAGGTTTTTCTGATATTTTCACTGTTTTACGAAGATTTGACAAATTTTAAGGGTTTCTCAATGATTTTAAGTGTAATACGACGGTTAAACACTTTTTAATGGTTTTTCTATATTTTCCAGCGTTTTAAGACCATTTAACGCTCTAATAAGGTTTTTCAGGTATTGTCACTATTTTACGACGTTTTAACGCTCTTATAAGGTTTTTCTGGTATTTTTACTGTTTTACGACGATTTTACGCTCTTATAAGGTTTTTCTGGTATATTCACTGATTTACGACGATTTAACGCTCTTGTTAGGTTTATCTGGTATTTTCACTGTTTTACGACGATTTGACAAATTTAAAGGGTTTCTCAATGATTTTAAGTGTAATACGACGGTTAAACACTTTTTAATGGTTTTTCTATATTTTCCAGCGTTTTAAGACCATTTAACGCTCTAATAAGGTTTTTCTGGTATTGTCACTATTTTACGACGATTTTACGCTTTTATAATGTTTTTCCTTGTGTTTTCACTGTTTTAAGACGATTTAACGCTCTTATAAGGTTTTTCTGGTATTTTCACTGTTTTACGACGATTTAACGCCTTTATAAGGTTTTTCTGGTATTTTCACTGATTTACGACGATTTAACGCTCTTATAAGGCTTTTCTGTTATTTTCACTGTTTTACGACGATTTGACAAATTTTAAGGGGTTTTCAATGATTTTTAGCGTAATTCGACGATTAAACACTTTTTAATGGTTTTTCAATATTTTCCAGCGTTTTAAGACGATTTAACGCTCTTTTAAGGTTTTTCTGGTATTTTCACTGTTTTACGACGATTTAAGGCTCTTATGAGGTTTTTCTGATATTTTCACTGTTTTACGAAGATTTGACAAATTTTAAGGGTTTCTCAATGATTTTAAGTGTAATACGACGGTTAAACACTTTTTAATGGTTTTTCTATATTTTCCAGCGTTTTAAGACCATTTAACGCTCTAATAAGGTTTTTCAGGTATTGTCACTATTTTACGACGTTTTAACGCTCTTATAAGGTTTTTCTGGTATTTTTACTGTTTTACGACGATTTAACGCTCTTATAAGGTTTTTCTGGTATTTTCACTGCTTAACGACGATTAAACGCTCTTATAAGGTTTTTCTGGTATTTTCACTGCTTTACGACGATTTAACGCTCTTATAAGGTTTTTCTGGTATTTTCACGGTTTTACGACGATTTAACGCTCTTAAGGGTTTTTCAATGATTTTTAGTTTAATACGACGATTAAACATTTTTTAATGGTTTTTCTATATTTTCCAGCGTTTTTAGACCCTTTAACGATCTTATAAGGTTTTTCTGGTATTGTCACTGCTTTACGACGATTAAACGCTCTTATAAGGGTTTCTCAATGATTTTTAGTGTATTACGACGGTTAAACACTTTTTAATGGTTTTTTATATTTTCCAGCGTTTTAAGACCATTTAACGCTCTAATAAGGTTTTTCTGGTATTGTCACTATTTTACGACGATTCAACGCTCTTATAATGTTTTTCCTTGTGTTTTCACTGTTTTACGACGATTTAACGCTCTTATAAGGTTTTTCTGGTATTTTCGCTGTTTTACGACGATTTAACGCCTTTATAAGGTTTTTCTGGTATTTTCACTGATTTACGACGATTTAACGCTCTTATAAGGCTTTTCTGTTATTTTCACTGTTTTACGACGATTTGACAAATTTTAAGGGGTTTTCAATGATTTTTAGCGTAATTCGACGATTAAACACTTTTTAATGGTTTTTCAATATTTTCCAGCGTTTAAAGACGATTTAACGCTCTTTTATGGTTTTTCTGGTATTTTCACTGTTTTACGACGATTTAACGCTCTTTTGAGGTTTTTCTGATATTTTCACTGTTTTACGACGATTTGACAAATTTTAAGGGTTTTTCAATGATTTTTAGTGTAATTCGACGATTTAACACTTTTTAATGGTTTTTCTATATTTTCCGGGGTTTTAAGACGATTTACCGCTTTTATAAGGTTTTTCTGGTATTTTCACTGTTTTACGACGATTTAACGCTCTTATGAGGTTTTTCTGATATTTTTACTGTTTTACGACGATTTGACAAATTTTAAGGGTTTTTCAATGATTTTTAGTGTAATTCGACGGTTAAACACTTTTTAACGGTTTTTCTATATTTTCCAGCGTTTTAAGACCATTTAACGCTCTTATAAGGGTTTTTTCAATGATTTTAAGTTAAATACGACGATTAAACACTTTTTAATGGTTTTTCTATATTTTCCAGCGTTTTAAGACGATTTAACGCTCTTTTAACGTTTTTCTGGTATTTTCACTGTTTTACGACGATTTAACGCTCTTATGAGGTTTTTCTGATATTTTCACTGTTTTACGACGATTTGACAAATTTTAAGGGTTTTTCAATGATTTTTAGTGTAATTCGACGATTTAACACTTTTTAATGGTTTTTCTATATTTTCCAGCGTTTTAAGACGATTTACCGCTTTAATAAGGTTTTTCTGGTATTTTCACTGTTTTACGACGATTTAACGCTCTTATGAGGTTTTTTCTGATATTTTCACTGTTTTTCGACGATTTGACAAATTTTAAGGGGTTTTCAATGATTTTTAGCGTAATTCGACGATTAAACACTTTTTAATGGTTTTTCAATATTTTCCAGCGTTTAAAGACGATTTAACGCTCTTTTAAGGTTTTTCTGGTATTTTCACTGTTTTACGACGATTTAACGCTCTTTTGAGGTTTTTCTGATATTTTCACTGTTTTACGACGATTTGACAAATTTTAAGGGTTTTTCAATGATTTTTAGTGTAATTCGACGATTTAACACTTTTTAATGGTTTTTCTATATTTTCCGGGGTTTTAAGACGATTTACCGCTTTTATAAGGTTTTTCTGGTATTTTCACTGTTTTACGACGATTTAACGCTCTTATGAGGTTTTTCTGATATTTTTACTGTTTTACGACGATTTGACAAATTTTAAGGGTTTTTCAATGATTTTTAGTGTAATTCGACGGTTAAACACTTTTTAACGGTTTTTCTATATTTTCCAGCGTTTTAAGACCATTTAACGCTCTTATAAGGGTTTTTCAATGATTTTTAGTTAAATACGACGATTAAACCTTTTTTAATGGTTTTTCTATATTTTCCAGCGTTTTAAGACGATTTAACGCTCTTTTAACGTTTTTCTGGTATTTTCACTGTTTTACGACGATTTAACGCTCTTATGAGGTTTTTCTGATATTTTCACTGTTTTACGACGATTTGACAAATTTTAAGGGTTTTTCAATGATTTTTAGTGTAATTCGACGATTTAACACTTTTTAATGGTTTTTCTATATTTTCCAGCGTTTTAAGACGATTTACCGCTTTAATAAGGTTTTTCTGGTATTTTCACTGTTTTACGACGATTTAACGCTCTTATGAGGTTTTTCTGATATTTTCACTGTTTTACGACGATTTGACAAATTTTAAGGGTTTTTCAATGATTTTTAGTGTAATTCGACGGTTAAACACTTTTTAATGGTTTTTCTATATTTTCCAGCGTTTTAAGACCATTTAACGCCCTTATAAGGGTTTTTCAATGATTTTTAGTTTAATACGACGATTAAACACTTTTTAATGGTTTTTCTATATTTTCCAGCGTTTTTAGACCATTTAACGCTCTTATAAGGTTTTTCTGGTATTGTCACTGCTTTACGACGATTTAACGCTCTTATAAGGTTTTTCTGGTATTTTCACTGTTTTACGACGATTAAACGCTCTTACAAGGGTTTCTCAATGATTTTTAGTGTATTACGACGGTTAAACACTTTTTAATGGTTTTTTATATTTTCTAGCGTTTTAAGACCATTTAACGCTCTTATAAGGTTTTTCTGGTATTTTCACTGTTTTACGACGATTTGACGCTCTTATAAGGTTTTTCTGGTATTTTCACTCTTTTACGAGGATTTAAGAAATTTTAAGGATTTTTCAATGATTCATAGTGTAATTCGACGATTTAACACTTTTTAATGGTTTTTCTATATTTTCCAGCGTTTTAAGACGATTTACCGCTTTTATAAGTTTTTTTCTGGTATTTTCACTGTTTTACGACGATTTAACGCTCTTATAAGGTTTTTCTGGTATTTTCACTGTTTTACGACGATTTGACAAATTTTAAGGTTTTTTCAATGATTTTTAGTGTAATTCGACGATTTAACACTTTTTAATGGTTTTTCTATATTTTCCAGCGTTTTAAGACGATTTACCGCTTTTATAAGTTTTTTCTGGTATTTTCACTGTTTTACGACGATTTAACGCTCTTGTCAGGTTTATCTGGTATTTTCACTGTTTTACGACGATTTGACAAATTTTAAGGGTTTTTCAATGATTTTTAGTGTATTTCGACGATGTAACACTTTTTAATGGTTTTTCTATATTTTCCAGCGTTTTAAGACGATTTAACGCTCTTATAAGGTTTTTCTGGTATTTTCACTGTTTTACGACGATTTAACGCTCTTATAAGGTTTTTCTGGTATATTCACTGATTTACGACGATTTAACGCTCTTGTAAGGTTTATCTGGTATTTTCACTGTTTTACGACGATTTGACAAATTTAAAGGGTTTCTCAATGATTTTAAGTGTAATACGACGGTTAAACACTTTTTAATGGTTTGTCTATATTTTCCAGCGTTTTAAGACCATTTAACGCTCTAATAAGGTTTTTCTGGTATTGTCACTATTTTACGACGATTTAACGCTTTTATAATGTTTTTCCTTGTGTTTTCACTGTTTTACGACGATTTAACGCTCTTATAAGGTTTTTCTGGTATTTTCACTGTTTTACGACGATTTAACGCCTTTATAAGGTTTTTCTGGTATTTTCACTGATTTACGACGATTTAACGCTCTTATAAGGCTTTTCTGTTATTTTCACTGTTTTACGACGATTTGACAAATTTTAAGGGTTTTTTTTTTTTTTTTTTTTTTTTTTTTATTGTGTTTATTTCTTGCTAGAGCAATCCCGATGAGTAACAGAACTCATTTTAGGACAGGAGGAACTTACAATTCATATGTAGGAGGTAGTAGGAACAATTTTACAACGGTATTTTGATATCAAATATAAGTTTCACATTCAATACAGCATAAAAATTAAAAATTAAAATAATGACACGTTAAGTAGAACAAACAACAAAAGAAAACAAGTACAGAAAGAAAAAAAAAATGGATAAGATACAACAAGAAATGACAACACAGTTACATATTTTCATTTTTAAATGTAGTTAAAAAATATTCTTTTAAAGCATTGCTTTGCAATTTTTTATTATGGTGGATGTGTTTGTACATATCTGGAAGCGAATTATATAGTGTATAGGCAATATAGTTCAGTGATTTTAACCCATATTTTGTAGTGTGTGTTTGAGGAATGCGGATTTTATTGTTATTTCGAGTATTGTGGTTGTGGATGTCTTGATTGTAAAGTGGCTTGATGTTGGTGTGAGTTGATTTTTGGGTAATTTGTAGGATGGTGCTTGTGATTTCATATTTAGGAAGGATTGTAATTGGAAGGATACCAGAAACTGAATAGATGTCCCTAACATGAGTGTCCCATGGAAGTTCAAACACATTTCTGAGAGCTCGGTTTTGAACCACCTGCAGGTCAGCTATCAATTTCTTTGAGGCAAAACCCCAGATACAGCAGAGATAGGAAAGGTGTGAATGTACCATGGCATAGTATACTGAAGTTAGTAAAGGAATGGGTAGTAATCCTTGAAGCCTATATAGTACACCAGTTATAGGGGTAATTTTCTCTTTTATATGATTTATATGGAGATCCCACGAGAGTTGGGAATCTACGATCAGACCCAAATATTTTGTATTCATTTTCTTTTCGAGGCAGTTGTCTCCAATTTTAATATCGAGGCTGAAATTTTTCTTGTTACCGAAAAGTATATAATGGGTTTTTTTTACGTTAAGAGTTAGTTTGTTTATTCTCAACCAGTTTGTGAGATGGGAAATATCAGCATTCATCTCCGTTTCAAGCTCCGCTAGGTTGAGTTTATTGTAAAAAAATTACCGTATCGTCAGCATACAGTTGTATAGTTCCTTTAATACCCCACTTTGTTATGTCATTCACGTAGATTAGGAATAGCAACGGTCCAAGAATTGATCCCTGTGGTACTCCACATGTTATTTTACCTAATTCACTCATTTCTCCTCCAAATTCTACTGCCGAAAAGCGATTTGATAAATAAGATCGGAAAAGCTCCAGAGGTGTACCAACAATACCCAAATGCTTCAGTTTTTCGATCAATACGTTATGATCCACCGTGTCAAACGCCTTCTTTAGATCAATAAATATTGCCGCCGTAAAATCACCGTCATCTATATGTTTCTGCAGATTTGATATAAAATCGAAGGCTGCACATTTAGTGGGTTTTCAATGATTTTTAGCGTAATTCGACGATTAAACACTTTTCAATGGTTTTTCAATATTTTCCAGCGTTTTATGACGATTTAACGCTCTTTTAAGGTTTTTCTGGTATTTTCACTGTTTTACGACGATTTAACGCTCTTATGAGGTTTTTCTGATATTTTCACTGTTTTACGACGATTTGACAAATTTTAAGGGTTTCTCAATGATTTTAAGTGTAATACGACGGTTAAACACTTTTTAATGGTTTTTCTATATTTTCCAGCGTTTTAAGACCATTTAACGCTCTAATAAGGTTTTTCAGGTATTGTCACTATTTTACGACGTTTTAACGCTCTTATAAGGTTTTTCTGGTATTTTTACTGTTTTACGACGATTTAACGCTCTTATAAGGTTTTTCTGGTATTTTCACTGCTTTACGACGATTAAACGCTCTTATAAGGTTTTTCTGGTATTTTCACTGCTTTACGACGATTTAACGCTCTTATAAGGTTTTTCTGGTATTTTCACTGTTTTACGACGATTTAACGCTTTTATAAGGTTTTTCTGGTATTTTCACTGTTTTACGACGATTTAACGCCTTTATAAGGTTTTTCTGGTATTTTCACTGATTTACAACGATTTAACGCTCTTATAAGGCTTTTCTGTTATTTTCATTGTTTTACGACGATTTGACAAATTTTAAGGGGTTTTCAATGATTTTTAGCGTAATACGACGATTAAACACTTTTTAATGGTTTTTCAATATTTTCCAGCGTTTAAAGACGATTCAACGCTCTTTTAAGGTTTTTCTGGTATTTTCACTGTTTTACGACGATTTAACGCTCTTATAAGGTTTTTCTGGTATTTTCACTGTTTTACGACGATTTGACAAATTTTAAGGGTTTTTCAATGATTTTTAGTGTAATTCGATGATTTAACACTTTTTAATGGTTTTTCTATATTTTCCAGCGTTTTAAGACGATTTACCGCTTTAATAAGGTTTTTCTGGTATTTTTACTGTTTTACGACGATTTAACGCTCTTGTCAGGTTTATCTGGTATTTTCACTGTTTTACGACGATTTGACAAATTTTAAGGGTATTTCAATGATTTTAAGTGTAATTCGACGATATAACACTTTTTAATGGTTTTTCTATATTTTCCAGCGTTTTAAGACCATTTAACGCTCTAATAAGGTTTTTCAGGTATTGTCACTATTTTACGACGTTTTAACGCTCTTATAAGGTTTTTCTGGTATTTTTACTGTTTTACGACGATTTTACGCTCTTATAAGGTTTTTCTGGTATATTCACTGATTTACGACGATTTAACGCTCTTGTTAGGTTTATCTGGTATTTTCACTGTTTTACGACGATTTGACAAATTTAAAGGGTTTCTCAATGATTTTAAGTGTAATACGACGGTTAAACACTTTTTAATGGTTTTTCTATATTTTCCAGCGTTTTAAGACCATTTAACGCTCTAATAAGGTTTTTCTGGTATTGTCACTATTTTACGACGATTTTACGCTTTTATAATGTTTTTCCTTGTGTTTTCACTGTTTTACGACGATTTAACGCTCTTATGAGGTTTTTCTGATATTTTCACTGTTTTACGACGATTTGACAAATTTTAAGGGTTTCTCAATGATTTTAAGTGTAATACGACGGTTAAACACTTTTTAATGGTTTTTCTATATTTTCCAGCGTTTTAAGACCATTTAACGCTCTAATAAGGTTTTTCAGGTATTGTCACTATTTTACGACGTTTTAACGCTCTTATAAGGTTTTTCTGGTATTTTTACTGTTTTACGACGATTTAACGCTCTTATAAGGTTTTTCTGGTATTTTCACTGCTTTACGACGATTAAACGCTCTTATAAGGTTTTTCTGGTATTTTCACTGCTTTACGACGATTTAACGCTCTTATAAGGTTTTTCTGGTATTTTCACTGTTTTACGACGATTTAACGCTTTTATAAGGTTTTTCTGGTATTTTCACTGTTTTACGACGATTTAACGCCTTTATAAGGTTTTTCTGGTATTTTCACTGATTTACAACGATTTAACGCTCTTATAAGGCTTTTCTGTTATTTTCATTGTTTTACGACGATTTGACAAATTTTAAGGGGTTTTCAATGATTTTTAGCGTAATACGACGATTAAACACTTTTTAATGGTTTTTCAATATTTTTCCAGCGTTTAAAGACGATTCAACGCTCTTTTAAGGTTTTTCTGGTATTTTCACTGTTTTACGACGATTTAACGCTCTTATAAGGTTTTTCTGGTATTTTCACTGCTTTACGACGATTTAACGCTCTTATAAGGTTTTTCTGGTATTTTCACTGTTTTACGACGATTTAACGCTTTTTATAAGGTTTTTCTGGTATTTTCACTGTTTTACGACGATTTAACGCCTTTATAAGGTTTTTCTGGTATTTTCACTGATTTACAACGATTTAACGCTCTTATAAGGCTTTTCTGTTATTTTCATTGTTTTACGACGATTTGACAAATTTTAAGGGGTTTTCAATGATTTTTAGCGTAATACGACGATTAAACACTTTTTAATGGTTTTTCAATATTTTCCAGCGTTTAAAGACGATTCAACGCTCTTTTAAGGTTTTTCTGGTATTTTCACTGTTTTACGACGATTTAACGCTCTTATAAGGTTTTTCTGGTATTTTCACTGTTTTACGACGATTTGACAAATTTTAAGGGTTTTTCAATGATTTTTAGTGTAATTCGATGATTTAACACTTTTTAATGGTTTTTCTATATTTTCCAGCGTTTTAAGACGATTTACCGCTTTAATAAGGTTTTTCTGGTATTTTTACTGTTTTACGACGATTTAACGCTCTTGTCAGGTTTATCTGGTATTTTCACTGTTTTACGACGATTTGACAAATTTTAAGGGTATTTCAATGATTTTAAGTGTAATTCGACGATATAACACTTTTTAATGGTTTTTCTATATTTTCCAGCGTTTTAAGACCATTTAACGCTCTAATAAGGTTTTTCAGGTATTGTCACTATTTTACGACGTTTTAACGCTCTTATAAGGTTTTTCTGGTATTTTTACTGTTTTACGACGATTTTACGCTCTTATAAGGTTTTTCTGGTATATTCACTGATTTACGACGATTTAACGCTCTTGTTAGGTTTATCTGGTATTTTCACTGTTTTACGACGATTTGACAAATTTAAAGGGTTTCTCAATGATTTTAAGTGTAATACGACGGTTAAACACTTTTTAATGGTTTTTCTATATTTTCCAGCGTTTTAAGACCATTTAACGCTCTAATAAGGTTTTTCTGGTATTGTCACTATTTTACGACGATTTTACGCTTTTATAATGTTTTTCCTTGTGTTTTCACTGTTTTAAGACGATTTAACGCTCTTATAAGGTTTTTCTGGTATTTTCACTGTTTTACGACGATTTAACGCCTTTATAAGGTTTTTCTGGTATTTTCACTGATTTACGACGATTTTAACGCTCTTATAAGGCTTTTCTGTTATTTTCACTGTTTTACGACGATTTGACAAATTTTAAGGGGTTTTCAATGATTTTTAGCGTAATTCGACGATTAAACACTTTTTAATGGTTTTTCAATATTTTCCAGCGTTTTAAGACGATTTAACGCTCTTTTAAGGTTTTTCTGGTATTTTCACTGTTTTACGACGATTTAAGGCTCTTATGAGGTTTTTCTGATATTTTCACTGTTTTACGAAGATTTGACAAATTTTAAGGGTTTCTCAATGATTTTAAGTGTAATACGACGGTTAAACACTTTTTAATGGTTTTTCTATATTTTCCAGCGTTTTAAGACCATTTAACGCTCTAATAAGGTTTTTCAGGTATTGTCACTATTTTACGACGTTTTAACGCTCTTATAAGGTTTTTCTGGTATTTTTACTGTTTTACGACGATTTAACGCTCTTATAAGGTTTTTCTGGTATTTTCACTGCTTAACGACGATTAAACGCTCTTATAAGGTTTTTCTGGTATTTTCACTGCTTTACGACGATTTAACGCTCTTATAAGGTTTTTCTGGTATTTTCACGGTTTTACGACGATTTAACGCTCTTAAGGGTTTTTCAATGATTTTTAGTTTAATACGACGATTAAACATTTTTTAATGGTTTTTTCTATATTTTCCAGCGTTTTTTAGACCCTTTAACGATCTTATAAGGTTTTTCTGGTATTGTCACTGCTTTACGACGATTAAACGCTCTTATAAGGGTTTCTCAATGATTTTTAGTGTATTACGACGGTTAAACACTTTTTAATGGTTTTTTATATTTTCCAGCGTTTAAGACCATTTAACGCTCTAATAAGGTTTTTCTGGTATTGTCACTATTTTACGACGATTTAACGCTCTTATAATGTTTTTCCTTGTGTTTTCACTGTTTTACGACGATTTAACGCTCTTATAAGGTTTTTCTGGTATTTTCGCTGTTTTACGACGATTTAACGCCTTTATAAGGTTTTTCTGGTATTTTCACTGATTTACGACGATTTAACGCTCTTATAAGGCTTTTCTGTTATTTTCACTGTTTTACGACGATTTGACAAATTTTAAGGGGTTTTCAATGATTTTTAGCGTAATTCGACGATTAAACACTTTTTAATGGTTTTTCAATATTTTCCAGCGTTTAAAGACGATTTAACGCTCTTTTATGGTTTTTCTGGTATTTTCACTGTTTTACGACGATTTAACGCTCTTTTGAGGTTTTTCTGATATTTTCACTGTTTTACGACGATTTGACAAATTTTAAGGGTTTTTCAATGATTTTTAGTGTAATTCGACGATTTAACACTTTTTAATGGTTTTTCTATATTTTCCGGGGTTTTAAGACGATTTACCGCTTTTATAAGGTTTTTCTGGTATTTTCACTGTTTTACGACGATTTAACGCTCTTATGAGGTTTTTCTGATATTTTTACTGTTTTACGACGATTTGACAAATTTTAAGGGTTTTTCAATGATTTTTAGTGTAATTCGACGGTTAAACACTTTTTAACGGTTTTTCTATATTTTCCAGCGTTTTAAGACCATTTAACGCTCTTATAAGGGTTTTTCAATGATTTTAAGTTAAATACGACGATTAAACACTTTTTAATGGTTTTTCTATATTTTCCAGCGTTTTAAGACGATTTAACGCTCTTTTAACGTTTTTCTGGTATTTTCACTGTTTTACGACGATTTAACGCTCTTATGAGGTTTTTCTGATATTTTCACTGTTTTACGACGATTTGACAAATTTTAAGGGTTTTTCAATGATTTTTAGTGTAATTCGACGATTTAACACTTTTTAATGGTTTTTCTATATTTTCCAGCGTTTTAAGACGATTTACCGCTTTAATAAGGTTTTTCTGGTATTTTCACTGTTTTACGACGATTTAACGCTCTTATGAGGTTTTTCTGATATTTTCACTGTTTTTCGACGATTTGACAAATTTTAAGGGGTTTTCAATGATTTTTAGCGTAATTCGACGATTAAACACTTTTTAATGGTTTTTCAATATTTTCCAGCGTTTAAAGACGATTTAACGCTCTTTTAAGGTTTTTCTGGTATTTTCACTGTTTTACGACGATTTAACGCTCTTTTGAGGTTTTTCTGATATTTTCACTGTTTTACGACGATTTGACAAATTTTAAGGGTTTTTCAATGATTTTTAGTGTAATTCGACGATTTAACACTTTTTAATGGTTTTTCTATATTTTCCGGGGTTTTAAGACGATTTTCCGCTTTTATAAGGTTTTTCTGGTATTTTCACTGTTTTACGACGATTTAACGCTCTTATGAGGTTTTTCTGATATTTTTACTGTTTTACGACGATTTGACAAATTTTAAGGGTTTTTCAATGATTTTTAGTGTAATTCGACGGTTAAACACTTTTTAACGGTTTTTCTATATTTTCCAGCGTTTTAAGACCATTTAACGCTCTTATAAGGGTTTTTCAATGATTTTTAGTTAAATACGACGATTAAACCTTTTTTAATGGTTTTTCTATATTTTCCAGCGTTTTAAGACGATTTAACGCTCTTTTAACGTTTTTCTGGTATTTTCACTGTTTTACGACGATTTAACGCTCTTATGAGGTTTTTCTGATATTTTCACTGTTTTACGACGATTTGACAAATTTTAAGGGTTTTTCAATGATTTTTAGTGTAATTCGACGATTTAACACTTTTTAATGGTTTTTCTATATTTTCCAGCGTTTTAAGACGATTTACCGCTTTAATAAGGTTTTTCTGGTATTTTCACTGTTTTACGACGATTTAACGCTCTTATGAGGTTTTTCTGATATTTTCACTGTTTTACGACGATTTGACAAATTTTAAGGGTTTTTCAATGATTTTTAGTGTAATTCGACGGTTAAACACTTTTTAATGGTTTTTCTATATTTTCCAGCGTTTTAAGACCATTTAACGCCCTTATAAGGGTTTTTCAATGATTTTTAGTTTAATACGACGATTAAACACTTTTTAATGGTTTTTCTATATTTTCCAGCGTTTTTAGACCATTTAACGCTCTTATAAGGTTTTTCTGGTATTGTCACTGCTTTACGACGATTTAACGCTCTTATAAGGTTTTTCTGGTATTTTCACTGTTTTACGACGATTAAACGCTCTTACAAGGGTTTCTCAATGATTTTTAGTGTATTACGACGGTTAAACACTTTTTAATGGTTTTTTATATTTTCTAGCGTTTTAAGACCATTTAACGCTCTTATAAGGTTTTTCTGGTATTTTCACTGTTTTACGACGATTTGACGCTCTTATAAGGTTTTTCTGGTATTTTCACTCTTTTACGAGGATTTAAGAAATTTTAAGGATTTTTCAATGATTCATAGTGTAATTCGACGATTTAACACTTTTTAATGGTTTTTCTATATTTTCCAGCGTTTTAAGACGATTTACCGCTTTTATAAGTTTTTTCTGGTATTTTCACTGTTTTACGACGATTTAACGCTCTTATAAGGTTTTTCTGGTATTTTCACTGTTTTACGACGATTTGACAAATTTTAAGGTTTTTTCAATGATTTTTAGTGTAATTCGACGATTTAACACTTTTTAATGGTTTTTCTATATTTTCCAGCGTTTTAAGACGATTTACCGCTTTTATAAGTTTTTTCTGGTATTTTCACTGTTTTACGACGATTTAACGCTCTTGTCAGGTTTATCTGGTATTTTCACTGTTTTACGACGATTTGACAAATTTTAAGGGTTTTTCAATGATTTTTAGTGTATTTCGACGATGTAACACTTTTTAATGGTTTTTCTATATTTTCCAGCGTTTTAAGACGATTTAACGCTCTTATAAGGTTTTTCTGGTATTTTCACTGTTTTACGACGATTTAACGCTCTTATAAGGTTTTTCTGGTATATTCACTGATTTACGACGATTTAACGCTCTTGTAAGGTTTATCTGGTATTTTCACTGTTTTACGACGATTTGACAAATTTAAAGGGTTTCTCAATGATTTTAAGTGTAATACGACGGTTAAACACTTTTTAATGGTTTGTCTATATTTTCCAGCGTTTTAAGACCATTTAACGCTCTAATAAGGTTTTTCTGGTATTGTCACTATTTTACGACGATTTAACGCTTTTATAATGTTTTTCCTTGTGTTTTCACTGTTTTACGACGATTTAACGCTCTTATAAGGTTTTTCTGGTATTTTCACTGTTTTACGACGATTTAACGCCTTTATAAGGTTTTTCTGGTATTTTCACTGATTTACGACGATTTAACGCTCTTATAAGGCTTTTCTGTTATTTTCACTGTTTTACGACGATTTGACAAATTTTAAGGGGTTTTTTTTTTTTTTTTTTTTTTTTTTATTGTGTTTATTTCTTGCTAGAGCAATCCCGATGAGTAACAGAACTCATTTTAGGACAGGAGAAACTTACAATTCATATGTAGGAGGTAGTAGGAACAATTTTACAACGGTATCTTGATATCAAATATAAGTTTCACATTCAATACAGCATAAAAATTAAAAATTAAAATAATGACACGTTAAGTAGAACAAACAACAAAAGAAAACAAGTACAGAAAGAAAAAAAAAATGGATAAGATACAACAAGAAATGACAACACAGTTACATATTTTCATTTTTAAATGTAGTTAAAAAATATTCTTTTAAAGCATTGCTTTGCAATTTTTTATTATGGTGGATGTGTTTGTACATATCTGGAAGCGAATTATATAGTGTATAGGCAATATAGTTCAGTGATTTTAACCCATATTTTGTAGTGTGTGTTTGAGGAATGCGGATTTTATTGTTATTTCGAGTATTGTGGTTGTGGATGTCTTGATTGTAAAGTGGCTTGATGTTGGTGTGAGTTGATTTTTGGGTAATTTGTAGGATGGTGCTTGTGATTTCATATTTAGGAAGGATTGTAATTGGAAGGATACCAGAAACTGAATAGATGTCCCTAACATGAGTGTCCCATGGAAGTTCAAACACATTTCTGAGAGCTCGGTTTTGAACCACCTGCAGGTCAGCTATCAATTTCTTTGAGGCAAAACCCCAGATACAGCAGAGATAGGAAAGGTGTGAATGTACCATGGCATAGTATACTGAAGTTAGTAAAGGAATGGGTAGTAATCCTTGAAGCCTATATAGTACACCAGTTATAGGGGTAATTTTCTCTTTTATATGATTTATATGGAGATCCCACGAGAGTTGGGAATCTACGATCAGACCCAAATATTTTGTATTCATTTTCTTTTCGAGGCAGTTGTCTCCAATTTTAATATCGAGGCTGAAATTTTTCTTGTTACCGAAAAGTATATAATGGGTTTTTTTTACGTTAAGAGTTAGTTTGTTTATTCTCAACCAGTTTGTGAGATGGGAAATATCAGCATTCATCTCCGTTTCAAGCTCCGCTAGGTTGAGTTTATTGTAAAAAATTACCGTATCGTCAGCATACAGTTGTATAGTTCCTTTAATACCCCACTTTGTTATGTCATTCACGTAGATTAGGAATAGCAACGGTCCAAGAATTGATCCCTGTGGTACTCCACATGTTATTTTACCTAATTCACTCATTTCTCCTCCAAATTCTACTGCCGAAAAGCGATTTGATAAATAAGATCGGAAAAGCTCCAGAGGTGTACCAACAATACCCAAATGCTTCAGTTTTTCGATCAATACGTTATGATCCACCGTGTCAAACGCCTTCTTTAGATCAATAAATATTGCCGCCGTAAAATCACCGTCATCTATATGTTTCTGCAGATTTGATATAAAATCGAAGGCTGCACATTTAGTGGGTTTTCAATGATTTTTAGCGTAATTCGACGATTAAACACTTTTCAATGGTTTTTCAATATTTTCCAGCGTTTTATGACGATTTAACGCTCTTTTAAGGTTTTTCTGGTATTTTCACTGTTTTACGACGATTTAACGCTCTTATGAGGTTTTTCTGATATTTTCACTGTTTTACGACGATTTGACAAATTTTAAGGGTTTCTCAATGATTTTAAGTGTAATACGACGGTTAAACACTTTTTAATGGTTTTTCTATATTTTCCAGCGTTTTAAGACCATTTAACGCTCTAATAAGGTTTTTCAGGTATTGTCACTATTTTACGACGTTTTAACGCTCTTATAAGGTTTTTCTGGTATTTTTACTGTTTTACGACGATTTAACGCTCTTATAAGGTTTTTCTGGTATTTTCACTGCTTTACGACGATTAAACGCTCTTATAAGGTTTTTCTGGTATTTTCACTGCTTTACGACGATTTAACGCTCTTATAAGGTTTTTCTGGTATTTTCACTGTTTTACGACGATTTAACGCTTTTATAAGGTTTTTCTGGTATTTTCACTGTTTTACGACGATTTAACGCCTTTATAAGGTTTTTCTGGTATTTTCACTGATTTACAACGATTTAACGCTCTTATAAGGCTTTTCTGTTATTTTCATTGTTTTACGACGATTTGACAAATTTTAAGGGGTTTTCAATGATTTTTAGCGTAATACGACGATTAAACACTTTTTAATGGTTTTTCAATATTTTCCAGCGTTTAAAGACGATTCAACGCTCTTTTAAGGTTTTTCTGGTATTTTCACTGTTTTACGACGATTTAACGCTCTTATAAGGTTTTTCTGGTATTTTCACTGTTTTACGACGATTTGACAAATTTTAAGGGTTTTTCAATGATTTTTAGTGTAATTCGATGATTTAACACTTTTTAATGGTTTTTCTATATTTTCCAGCGTTTTAAGACGATTTACCGCTTTAATAAGGTTTTTCTGGTATTTTTACTGTTTTACGACGATTTAACGCTCTTGTCAGGTTTATCTGGTATTTTCACTGTTTTACGACGATTTGACAAATTTTAAGGGTATTTCAATGATTTTAAGTGTAATTCGACGATATAACACTTTTTAATGGTTTTTCTATATTTTCCAGCGTTTTAAGACGATTTAACGCTCTTATAAGGTTTTTCTGGTATTTTCACTGTTTTACGACGATTTAACGCTCTTATAAGGTTTTTCTGGTATTTTCACTGTTTTACGACGATTAAACGCTCTTATAAGGGTTTCTCAATGATTTTTAGTGTATTACGACGGTTAAACACTTTTTAATGGTTTTTTATATTTTCCAGCGTTTTAAGACCATTTTACGCTCTTATAAGGTTTTTCTGGTATTGTCACTATTTTACGACGATTTAACGCTCTAATAAGGTTTTTCTGGTATTTTCACTGTTTTACGACGATTTGACGCTCTTATAAGGTTTTTCTGGTATTTTCACTGTTTTACGAGGATTTAAGAAATTTTAAGGATTTTTCAATGATTTTAAGTGTAATACGACGATTAAACCCTTTTTAATGGTTTTTCTATATTTTCCAGCGTGATCAGACGATTTAACGCTATTTTAAGGATTTTCTGGTATTTTCACATTTTTAAGACGATTTAACGCTCTTATAAGGTTTTTCTGGTCTATTCACCGTTTTACGACAATTTAACGCTCTTATGAGGTTTTTCTGATATTTTCACTGTTTTACGACGATTTAACAAATTTTAAGGGTTTTTCAATGATTTTTAGTGTAATTCGACGATTTAACACTTTTTAATGGTTTTTCTATATTTTCCAGCGTTTTAAGACGATTTACCGCTTTTATAAGGTTTTTCTGGTATTTTCACTGTTTTACGACGATTTAACGCTCTTAAAAGGTTTTTCTGGTATTTTCACTGTTTTACGACGATTTCACGCTCTTGTCAGGTTTATCTGGTATTTTCACTGTTTTACGACGATTTGAAACATTTTTAGGGTTTTTCAATGATTTTTAGTGTAATTCGACGATATAAAATTTTTTAATGGTTTTTCTATATTTTTCAGCGTTTTAAGACGATATAACGCTCTTATGAGGTTTTTCTGGTATTTTCACTGTTTTACGACGATTTAACGGTCTTTTAAGGTTTTTCTGGTATATTCACTGTTTTACGACGATTTAACGCTCTTGTAAGGTTTATCTGGTATTTTCACTGTTTTCCGACGATTTGACAAATTTAATGGGTTTCTCGGGATAGATAGATAGGTAGATAGATAGGTCGGGCTCTCGGGACAGCCTGACGTGTTCTTCGTCGGTCTCACTATCCTTCCCTAATTTATAGGGATATTTAATATATTCCGCCGTTAAAAATACACGTAAATGTGCCTTATTGTCTGTCAGTTACGTTAGTGCAGATATAATAATTTTACGGTGACAGGTGTGGAAGAATTACGAGTTTAAGAATAATTAGCAAGATTGTTTATCCCAAGAGATAGTGTAATTCAGTGTTTGTGAGCCCGAGTCCGGAATTTTTACCAGATGTGGACATCTCATCGGCGGTCGCAGCAACCTACCCGTGTCTCTCGTCACCCCGTACCGATACGTCAACCCCCGGTGCCGCAAAAAAAATGCAGTGTCAGTGAGCCCGAGTTTGGCATTTGATAATTTCTACCAGATGTGGAGACCTCATCGACCGTCACATACCGATATTTCCACCCCCGCTGCCGCCACCATGCTTGCCGTTACCTTTACCGGCTCCGTTATATACGTCTGTCGGCTATACGACCTGTCCGTGGGTCGGTCACTGATTCGCTCACGACCATCGCCCCTACAAGATGACCCATAAAAAACAATCATCTGGCAATTTCTACACCCCCGCTGCACCGCCCCGTGCCCCTACGCCCTAGGAAGGACGAAATCGAAATGAAGCCGCGTCTTTTGTCTTCTGCCAATATGAACTAGTACAAACAATTATGCAGTGATTAGTGTATTGTTATAGTGATTATAATACTTTTTGTTTTAGAATTAAGTTTTTTTCATTTGGACATCTGGAATAGTTTTGATGGCGTTAGGATTAAGTTAAATATTATACTAATTTGTATGTTAGTGATTTATAACTAAGTATCATTATGTTAGACTAGATAAGCAGTTTGTAGAAGGGAATGGCCGACACAGGTGTCGATGAGGCTCGCTATCCATCACATCGCCAACCCTTCGGTGGCGCAAAGAGGAGGAAGGAACTCGAACAATGTCGAATTGGTACGTGAAATATTAGAGGAGGTATGGAAAGAAAGATGAATGAATTGTGTGACACGATGGTTAGCAAATGTTTGGACATACTTTGTGTAACAGAGAGTATGAAAAAAGGGAGCGGTACAATGCAGCATAACGATAGGCTCGTCATTTGGTCTGGGAGAACAGATACAGAGAGGGCGTGTCAGGGTGTTGCAGCACTACTGTCTCCCAGAATGATTGAATGTATGTTGCAGTATGAATGTGTAAGTCCGAGAATAATGTGGATTAGGTTCAAAATCGCTTTGACAAGGGTGTTTCTTGTTGTTTGTTATGCCCCTGTCAATTCTGAGAGTGACGAAGAGAAAGATGATTTTTGTACTGGTGTGAATGATGTGATGAGACTGAAAAATATTAATGAAAGGATTATAATGGCAGGCGATTTGAATGGGTGGGTAGGAATTAGACGTGACGGATTTGAATCGGCCTTAGGTATGTTTGGGGATAAAAGAACGAATGACAACGGGAACAGAATACTTGAAGTATGTTTAGAGTGGAACCTTTTTGTGTCCAATACTTTTTTCGATCATAAAGGTATCCACCAATATACGTGGGAAAGAGGAAATGAGAGGTCAATTATCGATTTTGTAGAAATTGACTCTAGGTTGAGAGCCGTTACCGAGGACACGAGAGTTTTCAGAGGGGCAGAGGTTGAAACTGACCACTTTCTGGTGGTGTCGAGAGTAAACCTCTTTCGCGGTTGGCGCTCTAAAGTGAAAACGGTACTAACTCCAACAAGAATCAAAATAGAAAAACTACAAAACGATAATGAGAGGAGTAAGTATGTGAATTGTGCAGAGATGAGATTGAATGAGAAAAAAATGGATGGTCTAAGCATAGACGAAACATGGAACCACATAAAAGTGAGTCTTTGTGAATCTGCTAGAGAGGTGTGTGGAATAAGTACGCAAGGTAGAAAGAAAGGTGATGCATGGTGGGATGATGATATTAAAGCACTGGTCTCAGAGAAGAAGAAAGCATGGTTATGTCTGATTGCGGCTGGCAGTGCTTCCAGCGAAGAGAAGGATCGAGCGAAAGAAGTATATAAGGAATGTAAGAAAAAAGTAAGAGTTGGAGTGAAAGAACGAAAGAAACGCCTGGAAGAGGAAGAAGGAATGAAAATGACAAACCATTTCCAAGAAAACATTAAGTTGTTTTGGAAGGAAGTCAAAAGGTCCCGGTGTGGCCCTGAAACCGGAAGCATGAAAGTAATAAAATCGAAAGATGGAAAAATGTTGACGAATGAGGAAAAAATAAAAGAGAGATGGATGAAGTATTTCGAGGAAGTCTTTGAAAGCGAAGTGAGTGACAGTGATTCTAGCGGCGAATCAGATATGAACGATGATGGACTGAATGTTACCGAAATTAGCATGGATGAGATAGAAAGATCAATTAAGTGTATGAAGAATGGTAAGGCTCTCGGTTTCGACAATATTGCTGCTGAATATTTTAAAGGAGGTAGCCGTATAATTCTCACATGGTTGTGCAATCTTTTTAACCAATGTTTAAAGGAAGGTTACACGCCTTTAGATTGGAGAAGGGCAGTGATCATGCCATTATACAAAGGTAAAGGGTCACGTATGGAATGTGGGAATCATAGGGCTATTAGCCTGCTAAGTTCAGTTGGCAAGCTGTATGGTAGAATTTTGATTGAAAGGGTAAGAAAGGAAACGAAGGATAAAATATGGGATGTGCAAGGTGCTTTTATGAGTGGAAGGGGGTGCATGGACCAGATCTTCTCATTGCGTATGCTCACCGAGAAGTTTCTGGCAAAAAACCAGAAACTTTTCTGTGCCTTTGTAGATCTACAAAAAGCATACGACCGAGTCGACAGGAAAAAGCTATGGAAGGTGTTGTCCAAGTATGGAGTGAATGCGAATCTGACTCAGGCAATTGCGTCTCTATATGAGGGAAGCGTTGCATGTGTTAGGGTGAACGGTGGTTTTACGGGGTGGTTTGATATCACAAAAGGTGTTAAACAAGGCTGCGTAATGTCACCGTGGTTATTCAATCTATACATGGATAATTGTATGCAAGAATTGAAAGATGTGGGATTGGGCGCGAATTTGAGTAATCTGAAAGTATGTTGCCTGTTGTATGCTGATGATGCGGTGCTGATTGCTAATAGTATGGATGATCTGCAGTCTCTCGTGTCTAGGATGAACGAAGTATGCGTGAAGAATGAGTTAATGATGAATGTAAGTAAGTCTAAATTAATGGTGTTTGAAAGAGAAAGTACGAAAACAGTGTGTAATATAGCTGTGAATGAGGAATACTTGGAGCAGGTGGATGAATTTGTGTATTTAGGAAGCATGTTTACGAGTGATGGGAAGGCTGACAGAGATATTGAAAGAAGAGTAAATGCAGGTAACTCCATTAATGGAGGACTGAACGCAGTTGGCGCTAACAAAAAATTGTCCAAAGAAGCGAAGTTAGCAGTCCACAATGGAGTGCTGGTACCTACCCTGATGTACGGAAGTGAGGCATGGAACTGGCAAAGAAAGGATGAAAGTAGATTGAATGCTGTTGAAATGAGATCCCTGAGGCGTATGTGTGGTAAAACCATGTATGATCGTGTGAGGAATGTGGATATCCGCAAAGAGTGCAAGGTTGATGTAAGCGTAATGAGTAAGATCAAGAAAGGGACGCTTAGATGGTTTGGGCATGTAGAGCGAATGAGCGAAGAAAGGAGTGTAAGGAGAATATACGATGCAAATGTGAATGGTAGCAGAAGTCGGGGGCGCCCGAGGAAGACATGGCACGACCAAGTGAATCAGATACTTGAGTCGGGCCATGTCAAGAGTCAGAACAATAGAAGAGTATGTATGAGACGATGTATGAATGTGAATGAGGCAAGGAGTGTGTGCCAAGACAGAGTTGTTTGGCGGTCCGTCCTCTCTGCCTACCCCTGCGGGGAAACGGCGTGATGGTTAGTTAGTTAGTTAGTTAGTTAATGGGTTTCTCAATGATTTTAAGTGTAATACGACGGTTAAACACTTTTTAATGGTTTTTCTATATTTTCCAGCGTTTCAAGACAATTTAACGCTCTAATAAGGTTTTTCTGGTATTGTCACTATTTTACGACGATTTAACGCTCTTATAATGTTTTTTCTTGTGTTTTCACTGTTTTACGACGATTTAACGCTCTTATAAGGTTTTTCTGGTATTTTCACTGTTTTACGACGATTTAACGCCTTTATAAGGTTTTTCTGGTATTTTCACTGATTTACGACGATTTAACGCTCTTATAAGGCTTTTCTGTTATTTTCACTGTTTTACGACGATTTGACAAATTTTAAGGGGTTTTCAATGATTTTTAGCGTAATACGACGATTAAACACTTTTTAATGGTTTTTCTATATTTTCCAGCGTTTTAAGACGATTTACCGCTTTTATAAGGTTTTTCTGGTATTTTCACTGTTTTACGACGATTTAACGCTCTTTTAAGGTTTTTCTGGTATTTTCACTGTTTTACGACGATTTCACGCTCTTGTCAGGTTTATCTGGTATTTTCACTGTTTTACGACGATTTGAAAAATTTTTAGGGTTTTTCAATGATTTTTAGTGTAATTCGACGATATAACAATTTTTGATGGTTTTTCTATATTTTTCAGCGTTTTAAGACGATTTAACGCTTTTATGAGGTTTTTCTGGTATTTTCACTGTTTTACGACGATTTAACGCCCTTATAAGGTTTTTCTGGTATTTTCACTGTTTTACGACGATTTTACGCTCTTGTCAGGTTTATATGGTATTTTCACTGTTTTACGACGATTTGACAAATTTTAAGGGTTTTTCAATGATTTTTAGTGTAATTCGACGATTTAACACTTTTTAATGGTTTTTCTATATTTTCCAGCGTTTTAAGACGATTTACCGCTTTTATACGGTTTTTCTGGTATTTTCACTGTTTTACGACGATTTAACGCTCTTATAAGGTTTTTCTGGTATTTTCACTGTTTTACGACGATTTAACGCTCTTGTAAGGTTTATCTGGTATTTTCACTGTTTCACGACGATTTGACAAATTTAAAGGGTTTCTCAATGCTTTTTAGTGTAATTCGACGGTTTAACACTTTTTAATGGTTTTTCTATATTTTCCAGCGTTTTAAGAACATTAAACGCTCCTATAAGGGTTTTTCAATGATTTTTAGTTAATAACGACGATTAAACACTTTTTAATGGTTTTTCTGGTATTGTCACTGCATTACGACGATTTAACGCTCTTATAAGGTTTTTCTGGTATTTTCACTGTTTTACGACGATTTGACAAATTTTAAGGGTTTTTCAATGATTCTTAGTGTAATTCGACGATTTAACACTTTTTAATGGTTTTTCTATATTTTCCAGCGTTTTAAGACGATTTACCGCTTTTATAAGGTTTTTCTGGTATTTTCACTGTTTTACGACGATTTAACGCTCTTATAAGGTTTTTCTGGTATTTTCACTGTTTTACGACGATTTAACGCTCTCGTCAGGTTTATCTGGTATTTTCACTGTTTTACGACGATTTGACAAATTTAAAGGGTTTCTCAATGATTTTAAGTGTAATACGACGGTTAAACACTTTTTAATGGTTTTTCTATATTTTCCAGCGTTTTTAGACCATTTAACGCTTTTATAAGGTTTTTCTGGTATTGTCACTGCTTTACGACGATTTAACGCTCTTATAAGGTTTTTCTGGTATTTTCACTGTTTTACGACGATTAAACGCTCTTACAAGGGTTTCTCAATGATTTTTAGTGTATTACGACGGTTAAACACTTTTTAATGGTTTTTTATATTTTCTAGCGTTTTAAGACCATTTAACGCTCTTATAAGGTTTTTCTGGTATTTTCACTGTTTAACGACGATTTGACGCTCTTATAAGGTTTTTCTGGTATTTTCACTGTTTTACGAGGATTTAAGAAATTTTAAGGGTTTTTCAATGATTTTTAGTGTAATTCGACGATTTAACACTTTTTAATGGTTTTTCTATATTTTCCAGCGTTTTAAGACGATTTACCGCTTTTATACGGTTTTTCTGGTATTTTCACTGTTTTACGACGATTTAACGCTCTTATAAGGTTTTTCTGGTATTTTCACTGTTTTACGACGATTTAACGCTCTTGTAAGGTTTATCTGGTATTTTCACTGTTTCACGACGATTTGACAAATTTAAAGGGTTTCTCAATGCTTTTTAGTGTAATTCGACGGTTTAACACTTTTTAATGGTTTTTCTATATTTTCCAGCGTTTTAAGAACATTAAACGCTCCTATAAGGGTTTTTCAATGATTTTTAGTTAATAACGACGATTAAACACTTTTTAATGGTTTTTCTGGTATTGTCACTGCATTACGACGATTTAACGCTCTTATAAGGTTTTTCTGGTATTTTCACTGTTTTACGACGATTTGACAAATTTTAAGGGTTTTTCAATGATTCTTAGTGTAATTCGACGATTTAACACTTTTTAATGGTTTTTCTATATTTTCCAGCGTTTTAAGACGATTTACCGCTTTTATAAGGTTTTTCTGGTATTTTCACTGTTTTACGACGATTTAACGCTCTTATAAGGTTTTTCTGGTATTTTCACTGTTTTACGACGATTTAACGCTCTCGTCAGGTTTATCTGGTATTTTCACTGTTTTACGACGATTTGACAAATTTAAAGGGTTTCTCAATGATTTTAAGTGTAATACGACGGTTAAACACTTTTTAATGGTTTTTCTATATTTTCCAGCGTTTTTAGACCATTTAACGCTTTTATAAGGTTTTTCTGGTATTGTCACTGCTTTACGACGATTTAACGCTCTTATAAGGTTTTTCTGGTATTTTCACTGTTTTACGACGATTAAACGCTCTTACAAGGGTTTCTCAATGATTTTTAGTGTATTACGACGGTTAAACACTTTTTAATGGTTTTTTATATTTTCTAGCGTTTTAAGACCATTTAACGCTCTTATAAGGTTTTTCTGGTATTTTCACTGTTTAACGACGATTTGACGCTCTTATAAGGTTTTTCTGGTATTTTCACTGTTTTACGAGGATTTAAGAAATTTTAAGGATTTTTCAATGATTCATAGTGTAATTCGACGATTTAACACTTTGTAATGGTTTTTCTATATTTTCCAGCGTTTTAAGACGATTCACCGCTTTTATAAGTTTTTTCTGGTATTTTCACTGTTTTACGACGATTTAACGCTCTTATAAGGTTTTTCTGGTATTTTCACTGTTTTACGACGATTTGACAAATTTTAAGGGTTTTTCAATGACTTTTAGTGTAATTCGACGATATAACACTTTTTAATGGTTTTTCTATATTTTCCAGCGTTTTAAGACGATTTAACGCTCTTATAAGGTTTTTCTGGTATTTTCACGATTTTAAGACGATTTAACGCTCTTATAAGGGTTTTTCAATGATTTTTAGTTAATAACGACGATTAAACACTTTTTAATGGTTTTTCTATATTTTCCAGCGTTTTTAGACCATTTAACGCTCTTATAAGGTTTTTCTGGTATTGTCACTGCTTTACGACGATTTTACGCTCTTATAAGGTTTTTCTGGTATTTTCACTGTTTTACGACGATTAAACGCTCTTACAAGGGTTTCTCAATGATTTTTAGTGTATTACGACGGTTAAACACTTTTTAATGGTTTTTTATATTTTCTAGCATTTTAAGACCATTTAACGCTCTTATAAGGTTTTTCTGGTATTTTCACTGTTTTACGACGATTTGACAAATTTTAAGGGTTTTTCAATGATTTTTAGTGTAATTCGACGATTTAACACTTTTTAATGGTTTTTCTTTATTTTCCAGCGTTTTAAGACGATTTACCGCTTTAATAAGTTTTTTCTGGTATTTTCACTGTTTTACGACGATTTGACAAATTTTAAGGGTTTTTCAATGATTTTTAGTGTAATTCGACGATGTTACACTTTTTAATGGTTTTTCTATATTTTCCAGCGTTTTAAGACGATTTAACGCTCTTAAAAGGTTTTTCTGGTATTTTCACTGTTTTACGACGATTTAACGCTCTTATAAGGTTTTTCTGGTATATTCACTGATTTACGACGATTTAACGCTCTTGTAAGGTTTATCTGGTATTTTCACTGTTTTACGACGATTTGACAAATTTAAAGGGTTTCTCAATGATTTTAAGTGTAATACGACGGTTAAACACTTTTTAATGGTTTTTCTATATTTTCCAGCGTTTTAAGACCATTTAACGCTCTAATAAGGTTTTTCTGGTATTGTCACTATTTTACGACGATTTAACGCTTTTATAATGTTTTTCCTTGTGTTTTCACTGTTTTACGACGATTTAACGCTCTTATAAGGTTTTTCTGGTATTTTCACTGTTTTACGACGATTTAACGCCTTTATAAGGTTTTTCTGGTATTTTCACTGATTTACGACGATTTAACGCTCTTATAAGGCTTTTCTGTTATTTTCACTGTTTTACGACGATTTGACAAATTTTAAGGGGTTTTCAATGATTTTTAGCGTAATTCGACGATTAAACACTTTTTAATGGTTTTTCAATATTTTCCAGCGTTTTAAGACGATTTAACGCTCTTTTAAGGTTTTTCTGGTATTTTCACTGTTTTACGACGATTTAACGCTCTTATGAGGTTTTTCTGATATTTTCACTGTTTTACGAAGATTTGACAAATTTAAAGGGTTTCTCAATGATTTTAAGTGTAATACGACGGTTAAACACTTTTTAATGGTTTTTCTATATTTTCCAGCGTTTTAAGACCATTTAACGCTCTAATAAGGTTTTTCAGGTATTGTCACTATTTTACGACGTTTTAACGCTCTTATAAGGTTTTTCTGGTATTTTTACTGTTTTACGACGATTTAACGCTCTTATAAGGTTTTTCTGGTATTTTCACTGCTTTACGACGATTAAACGCTCTTATAAGGTTTTTCTGGTATTTTCACTGCTTTACGACGATTTAACGCTCTTATAAGGTTTTTCTGGTATTTTCACGGTTTTACGACGATTTAACGCTCTTATAAGGGTTTTTCAATGATTTTTAGTTTAATACGACGATTAAACATTTTTTAATGGTTTTTCTATATTTTCCAGCGTTTTTAGACCCTTTAACGATCTTATAAGGTTTTTCTGGTATTGTCACTGCTTTACGACGATTTAACGCTCTTATAAGGTTTTTCTGGTATTTTCACTGTTTTACGACGATTAAACGCTCTTACAAGGGTTTCTCAATGATTTTTAAAGTATTACGACGGTTAAACACTTTTTAATGGTTTTTTATATTTTCCAGCGTTTTAAGACCATTTAACGCTCTTATAAGGTTTTTCTGGTATTGTCACTGTTTTACGACGATTTGACGCTCTTATAAGGTTTTTCTGGTATTGTCACTGCATTACGACGATTTAACGCTCTTATAAGGTTTTTCTGGTATTTTCACTGTTTTACGACGATTTGACAAATTTTAAGGGTTTTTCAATGATTCTTAGTGTAATTCGACGATTTAACACTTTTTAATGGTTTTTCTATATTTTCCAGCGTTTTAAGACGATTTACCGCTTTTATAAGGTTTTTCTGGTATTTTCACTGTTTTACGACGATTTAACGCTCTTTTAAGGTTTTTCTGGTATTTTCACTGTTTTACGACGATTTCACGCTCTTGTCAGGTTTATCTGGTATTTTCACTGTTTTACGACGATTTGAAAAATTTTTAGGGTTTTTCAATGATTTTTAGTGTAATTCGACGATATAACAATTTTTGATGGTTTTTCTATATTTTTCAGCGTTTTAAGACGATTTAACGCTTTTATGAGGTTTTTCTGGTATTTTCACTGTTTTACGACGATTTAACGCCCTTATAAGGTTTTTCTGGTATTTTCACTGTTTTACGACGATTTTACGCTCTTGTCAGGTTTATATGGTATTTTCACTGTTTTACGACGATTTGACAAATTTTAAGGGTTTTTTCAATGATTTTTAGTGTAATTCGACGATTTAACACTTTTTAATGGTTTTTCTATATTTTCCAGCGTTTTAAGACGATTTACCGCTTTTATACGGTTTTTTCTGGTATTTTCACTGTTTTACGACGATTTAACGCTCTTATAAGGTTTTTCTGGTATTTTCACTGTTTTACGACGATTTAACGCTCTTATAAGGTTTATCTGGTATTTTCACTGTTTCACGACGATTTGACAAATTTAAAGGGTTTCTCAATGCTTTTTAGTGTAATTCGACGGTTTAACACTTTTTAATGGTTTTTCTATATTTTCCAGCGTTTTAAGAACATTAAACGCTCCTATAAGGGTTTTTCAATGATTTTTAGTTAATAACGACGATTAAACACTTTTTAATGGTTTTTCTATATTTTCCAGCGTTTTTAGACCATTTAACGCTCTTATAAGGTTTTTCTGGTATTTTCACTGTTTTACGACGATTAAACGCTCTTACAAGGGTTTCTCAATGATTTTTAGTGTATTACGACGGTTAAACACTTTTTAATGGTTTTTTATATTTTCCAGCGTTTTAAGACCATTTAACGCTCTTATAAGGGTTTTTCAATGATTTTTAGTTTAATACGACGATTAAACACTTTTAAATGGTTTTTCTATATTTTCCAGCGTTTTAAGACGATTTACCGCTTTTATAAGGTTTTTCTGGTATTTTCACTGTTTTACGACGATTTAACGCTCTTATAAGGTTTTTCTGGTATTGTCACTGCTTTACGACGATTTAACGCTCTTATAAGGTTTTTCTGGTATTTTCACTGTTTTACGACGATTAAACGCTCTTACAAGGGTTTCTCAATGATTTTTAAAGTATTACGACGGTTAAACACTTTTTAATGGTTTTTTATATTTTCCAGCGTTTTAAGACCATTTAACGCTCTTATAAGGTTATTCTGGTATTGTCACTGATTTACGACGATTTGACGCTCTTATAAGGTTTTTCTGGTATTGTCACTGCATTACGACGATTTAACGCTCTTATAAGGTTTTTCTGGTATTTTCACTGTTTTACGACGATTTGACAAATTTTAAGGGTTTTTCAATGATTCTTAGTGTAATTCGACGATTTAACACTTTTTAATGGTTTTTCTATATTTTCCAGCGTTTTAAGACGATTTACCGCTTTTATAAGGTTTTTCTGGTATTTTCACTGTTTTACGACGATTTAACGCTCTTATAAGGTTTTTCTGGTATTTTCACTGTTTTACGACGATTTAACGCTCTCGTCAGGTTTATCTGGTATTTTCACTGTTTTACGACGATTTGACAAATTTTAAGGGTTTTTCAATGATTTTTAGTGTAATTCGACGATATAACACTTTTTAATGGTTTTTCTATATTTTCCAGCGTTTTAAGACGATTTAACGCTCTTATAAGGTTTTTCTGGTATTTTCACTGTTTTACGAAGATTTAACGCTCTTATAAGGTTTTTCTGGTATATTATCTGTTTTACGACGATTTAACGCTCTTGTAAGGTTTATCTGGTATTTTCACTGTTTTACGACGATTTGACAAATTTAAAGGGTTTCTCAATGATTTTAAGTGTAATACGACGGTTAAACACTTTTTAATGGTTTTTCTATATTTTCCAGCGTTTTAAGAACATTTAACGCTCTTATAAGGGTTTTTCAATGATTTTTAGTTAATAACGACGATTAAACACTTTTTAATGGTTTTTCTATATTTTCCAGCGTTTTGAGACCATTTAACGCTATTATAAGGTTTTTCTGGTATTGTCACTGCTTTACGACGATTTAACGCTCTTATAAGGTTTTTCTGGTATTTTCACTGTTTCACGACGATTAAACGCTCTTACAAGGGTTTCTCAATGATTTTTAGTGTATTACGACGGTTAAACACTTTTTAATGGTTTTTTATATTTTCTAGCGTTTTAAGACCATTTAACGCTCTTATAAGGTTTTTCTGGTATTTTCACTGTTTAACGACGATTTGACGCTCTTATAAGGTTTTTCTGGTATTTTCACTGTTTTACGAGGATTTAAGAAATTTTAAGGATTTTTCAATGATTCATAGTGTAATTCGACGATTTAACACTTTGTAATGGTTTTTCTATATTTTCCAGCGTTTTAAGACGATTCACCGCTTTTATAAGTTTTTTCTGGTATTTTCACTGTTTTACGACGATTTAACGCTCTTATAAGGTTTTTCTGGTATTTTCACTGTTTTACGACGATTTGACAAATTTTAAGGGTTTTTCAATGACTTTTAGTGTAATTCGACGATATAACACTTTTTAATGGTTTTTCTATATTTTCCAGCGTTTTAAGACGATTTAACGCTCTTATAAGGTTTTTCTGGTTTTTTCACGATTTTAAGACGATTTAACGCTCTTATAAGGGTTTTTCAATGATTTTTAGTTAATAACGACGATTAAACACTTTTTAATGGTTTTTCTATATTTTCCAGCGTTTTTAGACCATTTAACGCTCTTATAAGGTTTTTCTGGTATTGTCACTGCTTTACGACGATTTAACGCTCTTATAAGGTTTTTCTGGTATTTTCACTGTTTTACGACGATTAAACGCTCTTACAAGGGTTTCTCAATGATTTTTAGTGTATTACGACGGTTAAACACTTTTTAATGGTTTTTTATATTTTCTAGCGTTTTAAGACCATTTAACGCTCTTATAAGGTTTTTCTGGTATTTTCACTGTTTTACGACGATTTGACAAATTTTAAGGGTTTTTCAATGATTTTTAGTGTAATTCGACGATTTAACACTTTTTAATGGTTTTTCTTTATTTTCCAGCGTTTTAAGACGATTTACCGCTTTAATAAGTTTTTTCTGGTATTTTCACTGTTTTACGACGATTTGACAAATTTTAAGGGTTTTTCAATGATTTTTAGTGTAATTCGACGATGTTACACTTTTTAATGGTTTTTCTATATTTTCCAGCGTTTTAAGACGATTTAACGCTCTTAAAAGGTTTTTCTGGTATTTTCACTGTTTTACGACGATTTAACGCTCTTATAAGGTTTTTCTGGTATATTCACTGATTTACGACGATTTAACGCTCTTGTAAGGTTTATCTGGTATTTTCACTGTTTTACGACGATTTGACAAATTTAAAGGGTTTCTCAATGATTTTAAGTGTAATACGACGGTTAAACACTTTTTAATGGTTTTTCTATATTTTCCAGCGTTTTAAGACCATTTAACGCTCTAATAAGGTTTTTCTGGTATTGTCACTATTTTACGACGTTTTAACGCTCTTATAAGGTTTTTCTGGTATTTTTACTGTTTAACGACGATTTAACGCTCTTATAAGGTTTTTCTGGTATTTTCACTGCTTTACGACGATTAAACGCTCTTATAAGGTTTTTCTGGTATTTTCACTGCTTTACGACGATTTAACGCTCTTATAAGGTTTTTCTGGTATTTTCACGGTTTTACGACGATTTAACGCTCTTATAAGGGTTTTTCAATGATTTTTAGTTTAATACGACGATTAAAGATTTTTTAATGGTTTTTCTATATTTTCCAGCGTTTTTAGACCCTTCAACGATCTTATAAGGTTTTTCTGGTATTGTCACTGCTTTACGACGATTAAACGCTCTTATAAGGTTTTTCTGGTATTTTCACTGCTTTACGACGATTTAACGCTCTTATAAGGTTTTTCTGGTATTTTCACGGTTTTACGACGATTTAACGCTCTTATAAGGGTTTTTCAATGATTTTTAGTTTAATACGACGATTAAACATTTTTTAATGGTTTTTCTATATTTTCCAGCGTTTTTAGACCCTTCAACGATCTTATAAGGTTTTTCTGGTATTGTCACTGCTTTACGACGATTAAACGCTCTTATAAGGGTTTCTCAATGATTTTTAGTGTATTACGACGGTTAAACACTTTTTAATGGTTTTTTATATTTTCCAGCGTTTTAAGACCATTTAACGCTCTAATAAGGTTTTTCTGGTATTGTCACTATTTTACGACGATTTAACGCTCTTATAATGTTTTTCCTTGTGTTTTCACTGTTTTACGACGATTTAACGCTCTTATAAGGTTTTTCTGGTATTTTCGCTGTTTTACGACGATTTAACGCCTTTATAAGGTTTTTCTGGTATTTTCACTGATTTACGACGATTTAACGCTCTTATAAGGCTTTTCTGTTATTTTCACTGTTTTACGACGATTTGACAAATTTTAAGGGGTTTTCAATGATTTTTAGCGTAATTCGACGATTAAACACTTTTTAATGGTTTTTCAATATTTTCCAGCGTTTAAAGACGATTTAACGCTCTTTTAAGGTTTTTCTGGTATTTTCACTGTTTTACGACGATTTAACGCTCTTTTGAGGTTTTTCTGATATTTTCACTGTTTTACGACGATTTGACAAATTTTAAGGGTTTTTCAATGATTTTTAGTGTAATTCGACGATTTAACACTTTTTAATGGTTTTTCTATATTTTCCGGGGTTTTAAGACGATTTACCGCTTTTATAAGGTTTTTCTGGTATTTTCACTGTTTTACGACGATTTAACGCTCTTATGAGGTTTTTCTGATATTTTTACTGTTTTACGACGATTTGACAAATTTTAAGGGTTTTTCAATGATTTTTAGTGTAATTCGACGGTTAAACACTTTTTAATGGTTTTTCTATATTTTCCAGCGTTTTAATACCATTTAACGCTCTTATAAGGGTTTTTCAATGATTTTTAGTTAAATACGACGATTAAACACTTTTTAATGGTTTTTCTATATTTTCCAGCGTTTTAAGACGATTTAACGCTCTTTTAACGTTTTTCAGGTATTTTCACTGTTTTACGACGATTTAACGCTCTTATGAGGTTTTTCTGATATTTTCACTGTTTTACGACGATTTGACAAATTTTAAGGGTTTTTCAATGATTTTTAGTGTAATTCGACGATTTAACACTTTTTAATGGTTTTTCTATATTTTCCAGCGTTTTAAGACGATTTACCGCTTTAATAAGGTTTTTCTGGTATTTTCACTGTTTTACGACGATTTAACGCTCTTATGAGGTTTTTCTGATATTTTCACTGTTTTACGACGATTTGACAAATTTTAAGGGTTTTTCAATGATTTTTAGTGTAATTCGACGATTTAACACTTTTTAATGGTTTTTCTATATTTTCCAGCGTTTTAAGACGATTTACCGCTTTAATAAGGTTTTTCTGGTATTTTCACTGTTTTACGACGATTTAACGCTCTTATGAGGTTTTTCTGATATTTTCACTGTTTTACGACGATTTGACAAATTTTAAGGGTTTTTCAATGATTTTTAGTGTAATTCGACGGTTAAACACTTTTTAATGGTTTTTCTATATTTTCCAGCGTTTTAGACCATTTAACGCTCTTATAAGGTTTTTCTGGTATTTTCACTGTTTTACGACGATTAAACGCTCTTACAAGGGTTTCTCAATGATTTTTAGTGTATTACGACGGTTAAACACTTTTTAATGGTTTTTTATATTTTCCAGCGTTTTAAGACCATTTAACGCTCTTATAAGGGTTTTTCAATGATTTTTAGTTTAATACGACGATTAAACACTTTTTAATGGTTTTTCTATATTTTCCAGCGTTTTAAGACGATTTACCGCTTTTATAAGGTTTTTCTGGTATTTTCACTGTTTTACGACGATTTAACGCTCTTATAAGGTTTTTCTGGTATTGTCACTGCTTTACGACGATTTAACGCTCTTATAAGGTTTTTCTGGTATTTTCACTGTTTTACGACGGTAAAACGCTCTTACAAGGGTTTCTCAATGATTTTTAAAGTATTACGACGGTTAAACACTTTTTAATGGTTTTTTATATTTTCCAGCGTTTTAAGACCATTTAACGCTCTTATAAGGTTTTTCTGGTATTGTCACTATTTTACGACGATTTAACGCTCTAATAAGGTTTTTCTGGTATTTTCACTGTTTTACGACGATTTGACGCTCTTATAAGGTTTTTCTGGTATTGTCACTGCATTACGACAATTTAACGCTCTTATAAGGTTTTTCTGGTATTTTCACTGTTTTACGACGATTTGACAAATTTTAAGGGTTTTTCAATGATTTTTAGTGTAATTCGACGATTTAACACTTTTTAATGGTTTTTCTATATTTTTCAGCGTTTTAAGACGATTTACCGCTTTTATAAGGTTTTTCTGGTATTTTCTTTGTTTTACGACGATATAACGCTCTTATAAGGTTTTTCTGGTATTTTCACTGTTTTACGACGATTTAACGCTCTCGTCAGGTTTATCTGGTATTTTCACTGTTTTACGACGATTTGACAAATTTTAAGGGTTTTTCAATGATTTTTAGTGTAATTCGACGATTTAACACTTTTTAATGGTTTTTCTATATTTTCCAGCGTTTTAAGACGATTTACCGCTTTAATAAGGTTTTTCTGGTATTTTCACTGTTTTACGACGATTTAACGCTCTTATGAGGTTTTTCTGATATTTTCACTGTTTTACGACGATTTGACAAATTTAAAGGGTTTTTCAATGATTTTTAGTGTAATTCGACGGTTTAACACTTTTTAATGGTTTTTCTATATTTTCCAGCGTTTTAAGACCATTTAACGCTCTAATAAGGTTTTTCTGGTATTGTCACTATTTTACGACGATTTAACGCTTTTATAATGTTTTTCCTTGTGTTTTCACTGTTTTACGACGATTTAACGCTCTTATAAGGTTTTTCTGGTATTTTCACTGATTTACGACGATTTAACGCTCTTATAAGGCTTTTCTGTTATTTTCACTGTTTTACGACGATTTGACAAATTTTAAGGGGTTTTCAATGATTTTTAGCGTTATTCGACGATTAAATACTTTTTAATGGTTTTTCAATATTTTCCAGCGTTTTAAGACGATTTAACGCTCTTTTAAGGTTTTTTTGGTATTTTCACTGTTTTACGACGATTTAACGCTCTTTTGAGGTTTTTCTGATATTTTCACTGTTTTACGACGATTTGACAAATTTTAAGGGTTTTTCAATGATTTTTAGTGTAATTCGACGATTTAACACTTTTTAATGGTTTTTCTATATTTTCCAGCGTTTTTAGACGATTTACCGCTTTAATAAGGTTTTTCTGGTATTTTCACTGTTTTACGACGATTTAACGCTCTTATGAGGTTTTTCTGATATTTTCACTGTTTTACGACGATTTGACAAATTTTAAGGGTTTTTCAATGATTTTTAGTGTAATTCGACGGTTAAACACTTTTTAATGGTTTTTCTATATTTTCCAGCGTTTTAAGACCATTTAACGCCCTTATAAGGGTTTTTCAGTGATTTTTAGTTTAATACGACGATTAAACACTTTTTAATGGTTTTTCTATATTTTCCAGCGTTTTTAGACCATTTAACGCTTTTATAAGGTTTTTCTGGTATTGTCACTGCTTTACGACGATTTAACGCTCTTATAAGGTTTTTCTGGTATTTTCACTGTTTTACGACGATTAAACGCTCTTACAAGGGTTTCTCAATGATTTTTAGTGTATTACGACGGTTAAACACTTTTTAATGGTTTTTTATATTTTCTAGCGTTTTAAGACCATTTAACGCTCTTATAAGGTTTTTCTGGTATTTTCACTGTTTAACGACGATTTGACGCTCTTATAAGGTTTTTCTGGTATTTTCACTGTTTTACGAGGATTTAAGAAATTTTAAGGATTTTTCAATGATTCATAGTGTAATTCGACGATTTAACACTTTTTAATGGTTTTTCTATATTTTCCAGCGTTTTAAGACGATTTAACGCTCTTATAAGGTTTTTCTGGTATTTTCACGATTTTACGACGATTTAACGCTCTTATAAGGGTTTTTCAATGATTTTTAGTTTAATACGACGATTAAACACTTTTTAATGGTTTTTCTATATTTTCCAGCGTTTTTAGACCATTTAACGCTCTTATAAGGTTTTTCTGGTATTGTCACTGCTTTACGACGATTTAACGCTCTTATAAGGTTTTTCTGGTATTTTCACTGTTTTACGACGATTAAACGCTCTTACAAGGGTTTCTCAATGATTTTTAGTGTATTACGACGGTTAAACACTTTTTAAAGGTTTTTATATATTTTCCAGCGTTTTAAGACCATTTAACGCTCTTATAAGGTTTTTCTGGTATTTTCACTGTTTTACGACGATTTGACAAATTTTAAGGGTTTTTCAATGATTTTTAGTGTAATTCGACGATTTAACACTTTTTAATGGTTTTTCTTTATTTTCCAGCGTTTTAAGACGATTTACCGCTTTTATAAGTTTTTTCTGGTATTTTCAATGTTTTACGACGATTTGAGAAATTTTAAGGGTTTTTCAATGATTTTTAGTGTAATTCGACGATGTAACACTTTTTAATGGTTTTTCTATATTTTCCAGCGTTTTAAGACGATTTAACGCTCTAATCAGGTTTTTCTGGTATTTTCACTGTTTTACGACGATTTAACGCTCTTATAAGGTTTTTCTGGTATATTCACTGATTTACGACGATTTAACGCTCTTGTAAGGTTTATCTGGTATTTTCACTGTTTTACGACGATTTGACAAATTTAAAGGATTTCTCAATGATTTTAAGTGTAATACGACGGTTTAACACTTTTTAATGGTTTTTCTATATTTTCCAGCGTTTTAAGACCATTTAACGCTCTAATAAGGTTTTTCTGGTATTGTCACTATTTTACGACGATTTAACGCTTTTATAATGTTTTTCCTTGTGTTTTCACTGTTTTACGACGATTTAACGCTCTTATAAGGTTTTTCTGGTATTTTCACTGATTTACGACGATTTAACGCTCTTATAAGGCTTTTCTGTTATTTTCACTGTTTTACGACGATTTGACAAATTTTAAGGGGTTTTCAATGATTTTTAGCGTAATTCGACGATTAAATACTTTTTAATGGTTTTTCAATATTTTCCAGCGTTTTAAGACGATTTAACGCTCTTTTAAGGTTTTTTTGGTATTTTCACTGTTTTACGACGATTTAACGCTCTTTTGAGGTTTTTCTGATATTTTCACTGTTTTACGACGATTTGACAAATTTTAAGGGTTTTTCAATGATTTTTAGTGTAATTCGACGATTTAACACTTTTTAATGGTTTTTCTATATTTTCCAGCGTTTTTAGACGATTTACCGCTTTAATAAGGTTTTTCTGGTATTTTCACTGTTTTACGACGATTTAACGCTCTTATGAGGTTTTTCTGATATTTTCACTGTTTTACGACGATTTGACAAATTTTAAGGGTTTTTCAATGATTTTTAGTGTAATTCGACGGTTAAACACTTTTTAATGGTTTTTCTATATTTTCCAGCGTTTTAAGACCATTTAACGCCCTTATAAGGGTTTTTCAGTGATTTTTAGTTTAATGCGACGATTAAACACTTTTTAATGGTTTTTCTATATTTTCCAGCGTTTTTAGACCATTTAACGCTCTTATAAGGTTTTTCTGGTATTGTCACTGCTTTACGACGATTTAACGCTCTTATAAGGTTTTTCTGGTATTTTCACTGTTTTACGACGATTAAACGCTCTTACAAGGGTTTCTCAATGATTTTTAGTGTATTACGACGGTTAAACACTTTTTAATGGTTTTTTATATTTTCTAGCGTTTTAAGACCATTTAACGCTCTTATAAGGTTTTTCTGGTATTTTCACTGTTTAACGACGATTTGACGCTCTTATAAGGTTTTTCTGGTATTTTCACTGTTTTACGAGGATTTAAGAAATTTTAAGGATTTTTCAATGATTCATAGTGTAATTCGACGATTTAACACTTTTTAATGGTTTTTCTATATTTTCCAGCGTTTTAAGACGATTTAACGCTCTTATAAGGTTTTTCTGGTATTTTCACGATTTTACGACGATTTAACGCTCTTATAAGGGTTTTTCAATGATTTTTAGTTTAATACGACGATTAAACACTTTTTAATGGTTTTTCTATATTTTCCAGCGTTTTTAGACCATTTAACGCTCTTATAAGGTTTTTCTGGTATTGTCACTGCTTTACGACGATTTAACGCTCTTATAAGGTTTTTCTGGTATTTTCACTGTTTTACGACGATTAAACGCTCTTACAAGGGTTTCTCAATGATTTTTAGTGTATTACGACGGTTAAACACTTTTTAATGGTTTTTATATATTTTCCAGCGTTTTAAGACCATTTAACGCTCTTATAAGGTTTTTCTGGTATTTTCACTGTTTTACGACGATTTGACAAATTTTAAGGGTTTTTCAATGATTTTTAGTGTAATTCGACGATTTAACACTTTTTAATGGTTTTTCTTTATTTTCCAGCGTTTTAAGACGATTTACCGCTTTTATAAGTTTTTTCTGGTATTTTCAATGTTTTACGACGATTTGAGAAATTTTAAGGGTTTTTCAATGATTTTTAGTGTAATTCGACGATGTAACACTTTTTAATGGTTTTTCTATATTTTCCAGCGTTTTAAGACGATTTAACGCTCTAATCAGGTTTTTCTGGTATTTTCACTGTTTTACGACGATTTAACGCTCTTATAAGGTTTTTCTGGTATATTCACTGATTTACGACGATTTAACGCTCTTGTAAGGTTTATCTGGTATTTTCACTGTTTTACGACGATTTGACAAATTTAAAGGATTTCTCAATGATTTTAAGTGTAATACGACGGTTTAACACTTTTTAATGGTTTTTCTATATTTTCCAGCGTTTTAAGACCATTTAACGCTCTAATAAGGTTTTTCTGGTATTGTCACTATTTTACGACGATTTAACGCTTTTATAATGTTTTTCCTTGTGTTTTCACTGTTTTACGACGATTTAACGCTCTTATAAGGTTTTTCTGGTATTTTCACTGATTTACGACGATTTGACTATTTTAAAGGGGTTTTCAATGATTTTTAGCGTAATTCGACGATTAAATACTTTTTAATGGTTTTTCTATATTTTCCAGCGTTTTAAGACGATTTAACGCTCTAATAAGGTTTTTCTGGTATTGTCACTATTTTACGACGATTTAACGCTTTTATAATGTTTTTCCTTGTGTTTTCACTGTTTTACGACGATTTAACGCTCTTATAAGGTTTTTCTGGTATTTTCACTGTTTTACGACGATTTAACGCCTTGATAAGGTTTTTCTGGTATTTTCACTGTTTTACGACGATTTTACGCTCTTATAAGGTTTTTCTGGTATATTCACTGATTTACGACGATTTAACGCTCTTGTAAGGTTTATCTGGTATTTTCACTGTTTTACGACGATTTGACAAATTTAAAGGGTTTCTCAATGATTTTAAGTGTAATACGACGGTTAAACACTTTTTAATGGTTTTTCTATATTTTCCAGCGTTTTAAGACGATTTAACGCTCTTATAAGGTTTTTCTGGTATTTTCACTGTTTTACGACGATTTAACGCTCTTGTAAGGTTTATCTGGTATTTTCACTGTTTTACGACGATTTGACAAATTTAAAGGGTTTCTCAATGATTTTAAGTGTAATACGACGGTTAAACACTTTTTAATGGTTTTTCTATATTTTCCAGCGTTTTAAGACGATTTAACGCTCTTATAAGGTTTTTCTGGTATTTTCACTGTTTTACGACGATTTAACGCTCTTATAAGGTTTTTCTGGTATTTTCACTGTTTTACGACGATTAAACGCTCTTATAAGGGTTTCTCAATGATTTTTAGTGTATTACGACGGTTTAAACACTTTTTAATGGTTTTTTATATTTTCCAGCGTTTTAAGACCATTTTACGCTCTTATAAGGTTTTTCTGGTATTGTCACTATTTTACGACGATTTAACGCTCTAATAAGGTTTTTCTGGTATTTTCACTGTTTTACGACGATTTGACGCTCTTATAAGGTTTTTCTGGTATTTTCACTGTTTTACGAGGATTTAAGAAATTTTAAGGATTTTTCAATGATTTTAAGTGTAATACGACGATTAAACCCTTTTTAATGGTTTTTCTATATTTTCCAGCGTTATCAGACGATTTAACGCTATTTTAAGGATTTTCTGGTATTTTCACATTTTTAAGACGATTTAACGCTCTTATAAGGTTTTTCTGGTCTATTCACCGTTTTACGACAATTTAACGCTCTTATGAGGTTTTTCTGATATTTTCACTGTTTTACGACGATTTAACGCTCTTATAAGGTTGTTCTGGTATTTTCACTGTTTTACGACGATTTAACGCTCTTATAAGGTTTTTCTGGTATTTTCACTGTTTTACGACGATTTAACGCCTTTATAAGGTTTTTCTGGTATTTTCACTGATTTACGACGATTTAACGCTCTTATAAGGCTTTTCTGTTATTTTCACTGTTTTACGACGATTTGACAAATTTTAAGGGGTTTTCAAGGTTTAGGTTTTTTCAATGATTTTTAGCGTAATTCGACGATTAAACACTTTTTAATGGTTTTTCAATATTTTCCAGCGTTTTATGACGATTTAACGCTCTTTTAAGGTTTTTCTGGTATTTTCACTGTTTTACGACGATTTAACGCTCTTATGAGGTTTTTCTGATATTTTCACTGTTTTACGACGATTTGACAAATTTTAAGGGTTTCTCAATGATTTTAAGTGTAATACGACGGTTAAACACTTTTTAATGGTTTTTCTATATTTTCCAGCGTTTTAAGACCATTTAACGCTCTAATAAGGTTTTTCCGGTATTGTCACTATTTTACGACGTTTTAACGCTCTTATAAGGTTTTTCTGGTATTTTTACTGTTTTACGACGATTTAACGCTCTTATAAGGTTTTTCTGGTATTTTTACTGTTTTACGACGATTTAACGCTTTTATAAGGTTTTTCTGGTATTTTCACTGTTTTACGACGATTTAACGCCTTTATAAGGTTTTTCTGGTATTTTCACTGATTTACAACGATTTAACGCTCTTATAAGGCTTTTCTGTTATTTTCATTGTTTTACGACGATTTGACAAATTTTAAGGGGTTTTCAATGATTTTTAGCGTAATACGACGATTAAACACTTTTTAATGGTTTTTCAATATTTTCCAGCGTTTAAAGACGATTTAACGCTCTTTTAAGGTTTTTCTGGTATTTTCACTGTTTTACGACGATTTAACGCTCTCATAAGGTTTTTCTGGTATTTTCACTGTTTTACGACGATTTGACAAATTTTAAGGGTTTTTCAATGATTTTTAGTGTAATTCGATGATTTAACACTTTTTAATGGTTTTTCTATATTTTCCAGCGTTTAAAGACGATTTAACGCTCTTTTAAGGTTTTTCTGGTATTTTCACTGTTTTACGACGATTTAACGCTCTCATAAGGTTTTTCTGGTATTTTTACTGTTTTACGACGATTTAACGCTCTTGTCAGGTTTATCTGGTATTTTCACTGTTTTACGACGATTTGACAAATTTTAAGGGTATTTCAATGATTTTAAGTGTAATTCGACGATATAACACTTTTTAATGGTTTTTCTATATTTTCCAGCGTTTTAAGACGATTTAACGCTCTTATAAGGTTTTTCTGGTATTTTCACTGTTTTACGACGATTTAACGCTCTTATAAGGTTTTTCTGGTATTTTCACTGTTTTACGACGATTAAACGCTCTTATAAGGGTTTCTCAATGATTTTTAGTGTATTACGACGGTTAAACACTTTTTAATGGTTTTTTATATTTTCCAGCGTTTTAAGACCATTTTACGCTCTTATAAGGTTTTTCTGGTATTGTCACTATTTTACGACGATTTAACGCTCTAATAAGGTTTTTCTGGTATTTTCACTGTTTTACGACGATTTGACGCTCTTATAAGGTTTTTCTGGTATTTTCACTGTTTTACGACGATTAAACGCTCTTATAAGGTTTTTCTGGTATTTTCACTGCTTTACGACGATTTAACGCTCTTATAAGGTTTTTCTGGTATTTTCACTGTTTTACGACGATTTAACGCTCTTATAAGGTTTTTCTGGTATTTTCACTGTTTTACGACGATTTAACGCCTTTATAAGGTTTTTCTGGTATTTTCACTGATTTACAACGATTTAACGCTCTTATAAGGCTTTTCTGTTATTTTCATTGTTTTACGACGATTTGACAAATTTTAAGGGGTTTTCAATGATTTTTAGCGTAATACGACGATTAAACACTTTTTAATGGTTTTTCAATATTTTCCAGCGTTTAAAGACGATTTAACGCTCTTTTAAGGTTTTTCTGGTATTTTCACTGTTTTACGACGATTTAACGCTCTTATAAGGTTTTTCTGGTATTTTCACTGTTTTACGACGATTTGACAAATTTTAAGGGTTTTTCAATGATTTTTAGTGTAATTCGATGATTTAACACTTTTTAATGGTTTTTTTATATTTTCCAGCGTTTTAAGACGATTTACCGCTTTAATAAGGTTTTTCTGGTATTTTTACTGTTTTACGACGATTTAACGCTCTTGTCAGGTTTATCTGGTATTTTCACTGTTTTACGACGATTTGACAAATTTTAAGGGTATTTCAATGATTTTAAGTGTAATTCGACGATATAACACTTTTTAATGGTTTTTCTATATTTTCCAGCGTTTTAAGACGATTTAACGCTCTTATAAGGTTTTTCTGGTATTTTCACTGTTTTACGACGATTTAACGCTCTTATAAGGTTTTTCTGGTATTTTCACTGTTTTACGACGATTAAACGCTCTTATAAGGGTTTCTCAATGATTTTTAGTGTATTACGACGGTTAAACACTTTTTAATGGTTTTTTATATTTTCCAGCGTTTTAAGACCATTTTACGCTCTTATAAGGTTTTTCTGGTATTGTCACTATTTTACGACGATTTAACGCTCTAATAAGGTTTTTCTGGTATTTTCACTGTTTTACGACGATTTGACGCTCTTATAAGGTTTTTCTGGTATTTTCACTGTTTTACGAGGATTTAAGAAATTTTAAGGATTTTTCAATGATTTTAAGTGTAATACGACGATTAAACCCTTTTTAATGGTTTTTCTATATTTTCCAGCGTGATCAGACGATTTAACGCTATTTTAAGGATTTTCTGGTATTTTCACATTTTTAAGACGATTTAACGCTCTTATAAGGTTTTTCTGGTCTATTCACCGTTTTACGACAATTTAACGCTCTTATGAGGTTTTTCTGATATTTTCACTGTTTTACGACGATTTAACAAATTTTAAGGGTTTTTCAATGATTTTTAGTGTAATTCGACGATTTAACACTTTTTAATGGTTTTTCTATATTTTCCAGCGTTTTAAGACGATTTACCGCTTTTATAAGGTTTTTCTGGTATTTTCACTGTTTTACGACGATTTAACGCTCTTAAAAGGTTTTTCTGGTATTTTCACTGTTTTACGACGATTTCACGCTCTTGTCAGGTTTATCTGGTATTTTCACTGTTTTACGACGATTTGAAACATTTTTAGGGTTTTTCAATGATTTTTAGTGTAATTCGACGATATAAAATTTTTTCATGGTTTTTCTATATTTTTCAGCGTTTTAAGACGATATAACGCTCTTATGAGGTTTTTCTGGTATTTTCACTGTTTTACGACGATTTAACGGTCTTTTAAGGTTTTTCTGGTATATTCACTGTTTTACGACGATTTAACGCTCTTGTAAGGTTTATCTGGTATTTTCACTGTTTTCCGACGATTTGACAAATTTAATGGGTTTCTCGGGATAGATAGATAGGTAGATAGATAGGTCGGGCTCTCGGGACAGCCTGACGTGTTCTTCGTCGGTCTCACTATCCTTCCCTAATTTATAGGGATATTTAATATATTCCGCCGTTAAAAATACACGTAAATGTGCCTTATTGTCTGTCAGTTACGTTAGTGCAGATATAATAATTTTACGGTGACAGGTGTGGAAGAATTACGAGTTTAAGAATAATTAGCAAGATTGTTTATCCCAAGAGATAGTGTAATTCAGTGTTTGTGAGCCCGAGTCCGGAATTTTTACCAGATGTGGACATCTCATCGGCGGTCGCAGCAACCTACCCGTGTCTCTCGTCACCCCGTACCGATACGTCAACCCCCGGTGCCGCAAAAAAAATGCAGTGTCAGTGAGCCCGAGTTTGGCATTTGATAATTTCTACCAGATGTGGAGACCTCATCGACCGTCACATACCGATATTTCCACCCCCGCTGCCGCCACCATGCTTGCCGTTACCTTTACCGGCTCCGTTATATACGTCTGTCGGCTATACGACCTGTCCGTGGGTCGGTCACTGATTCGCTCACGACCATCGCCCCTACAAGATGACCCATAAAAAACAATCATCTGGCAATTTCTACACCCCCGCTGCACCGCCCCGTGCCCCTACGCCCTAGGAAGGACGAAATCGAAATGAAGCCGCGTCTTTTGTCTTCTGCCAATATGAACTAGTACAAACAATTATGCAGTGATTAGTGTATTGTTATAGTGATTATAATACTTTTTGTTTTAGAATTAAGTTTTTTTCATTTGGACATCTGGAATAGTTTTGATGGCGTTAGGATTAAGTTAAATATTATACTAATTTGTATGTTAGTGATTTATAACTAAGTATCATTATGTTAGACTAGATAAGCAGTTTGTAGAAGGGAATGGCCGACACAGGTGTCGATGAGGCTCGCTATCCATCACATCGCCAACCCTTCGGTGGCGCAAAGAGGAGGAAGGAACTCGAACAATGTCGAATTGGTACGTGAAATATTAGAGGAGGTATGGAAAGAAAGATGAATGAATTGTGTGACACGATGGTTAGCAAATGTTTGGACATACTTTGTGTAACAGAGAGTATGAAAAAAGGGAGCGGTACAATGCAGCATAACGATAGGCTCGTCATTTGGTCTGGGAGAACAGATACAGAGAGGGCGTGTCAGGGTGTTGCAGCACTACTGTCTCCCAGAATGATTGAATGTATGTTGCAGTATGAATGTGTAAGTCCGAGAATAATGTGGATTAGGTTCAAAATCGCTTTGACAAGGGTGTTTCTTGTTGTTTGTTATGCCCCTGTCAATTCTGAGAGTGACGAAGAGAAAGATGATTTTTGTACTGGTGTGAATGATGTGATGAGACTGAAAAATATTAATGAAAGGATTATAATGGCAGGCGATTTGAATGGGTGGGTAGGAATTAGACGTGACGGATTTGAATCGGCCTTAGGTATGTTTGGGGATAAAAGAACGAATGACAACGGGAACAGAATACTTGAAGTATGTTTAGAGTGGAACCTTTTTGTGTCCAATACTTTTTTCGATCATAAAGGTATCCACCAATATACGTGGGAAAGAGGAAATGAGAGGTCAATTATCGATTTTGTAGAAATTGACTCTAGGTTGAGAGCCGTTACCGAGGACACGAGAGTTTTCAGAGGGGCAGAGGTTGAAACTGACCACTTTCTGGTGGTGTCGAGAGTAAACCTCTTTCGCGGTTGGCGCTCTAAAGTGAAAACGGTACTAACTCCAACAAGAATCAAAATAGAAAAACTACAAAACGATAATGAGAGGAGTAAGTATGTGAATTGTGCAGAGATGAGATTGAATGAGAAAAAAATGGATGGTCTAAGCATAGACGAAACATGGAACCACATAAAAGTGAGTCTTTGTGAATCTGCTAGAGAGGTGTGTGGAATAAGTACGCAAGGTAGAAAGAAAGGTGATGCATGGTGGGATGATGATATTAAAGCACTGGTCTCAGAGAAGAAGAAAGCATGGTTATGTCTGATTGCGGCTGGCAGTGCTTCCAGCGAAGAGAAGGATCGAGCGAAAGAAGTATATAAGGAATGTAAGAAAAAAGTAAGAGTTGGAGTGAAAGAACGAAAGAAACGCCTGGAAGAGGAAGAAGGAATGAAAATGACAAACCATTTCCAAGAAAACATTAAGTTGTTTTGGAAGGAAGTCAAAAGGTCCCGGTGTGGCCCTGAAACCGGAAGCATGAAAGTAATAAAATCGAAAGATGGAAAAATGTTGACGAATGAGGAAAAAATAAAAGAGAGATGGATGAAGTATTTCGAGGAAGTCTTTGAAAGCGAAGTGAGTGACAGTGATTCTAGCGGCGAATCAGATATGAACGATGATGGACTGAATGTTACCGAAATTAGCATGGATGAGATAGAAAGATCAATTAAGTGTATGAAGAATGGTAAGGCTCTCGGTTTCGACAATATTGCTGCTGAATATTTTAAAGGAGGTAGCCGTATAATTCTCACATGGTTGTGCAATCTTTTTAACCAATGTTTAAAGGAAGGTTACACGCCTTTAGATTGGAGAAGGGCAGTGATCATGCCATTATACAAAGGTAAAGGGTCACGTATGGAATGTGGGAATCATAGGGCTATTAGCCTGCTAAGTTCAGTTGGCAAGCTGTATGGTAGAATTTTGATTGAAAGGGTAAGAAAGGAAACGAAGGATAAAATATGGGATGTGCAAGGTGCTTTTATGAGTGGAAGGGGGTGCATGGACCAGATCTTCTCATTGCGTATGCTCACCGAGAAGTTTCTGGCAAAAAACCAGAAACTTTTCTGTGCCTTTGTAGATCTACAAAAAGCATACGACCGAGTCGACAGGAAAAAGCTATGGAAGGTGTTGTCCAAGTATGGAGTGAATGCGAATCTGACTCAGGCAATTGCGTCTCTATATGAGGGAAGCGTTGCATGTGTTAGGGTGAACGGTGGTTTTACGGGGTGGTTTGATATCACAAAAGGTGTTAAACAAGGCTGCGTAATGTCACCGTGGTTATTCAATCTATACATGGATAATTGTATGCAAGAATTGAAAGATGTGGGATTGGGCGCGAATTTGAGTAATCTGAAAGTATGTTGCCTGTTGTATGCTGATGATGCGGTGCTGATTGCTAATAGTATGGATGATCTGCAGTCTCTCGTGTCTAGGATGAACGAAGTATGCGTGAAGAATGAGTTAATGATGAATGTAAGTAAGTCTAAATTAATGGTGTTTGAAAGAGAAAGTACGAAAACAGTGTGTAATATAGCTGTGAATGAGGAATACTTGGAGCAGGTGGATGAATTTGTGTATTTAGGAAGCATGTTTACGAGTGATGGGAAGGCTGACAGAGATATTGAAAGAAGAGTAAATGCAGGTAACTCCATTAATGGAGGACTGAACGCAGTTGGCGCTAACAAAAAATTGTCCAAAGAAGCGAAGTTAGCAGTCCACAATGGAGTGCTGGTACCTACCCTGATGTACGGAAGTGAGGCATGGAACTGGCAAAGAAAGGATGAAAGTAGATTGAATGCTGTTGAAATGAGATCCCTGAGGCGTATGTGTGGTAAAACCATGAATGATCGTGTGAGGAATGTGGATATCCGCAAAGAGTGCAAGGTTGATGTAAGCGTAATGAGTAAGATCAAGAAAGGGACGCTTAGATGGTTTGGGCATGTAGAGCGAATGAGCGAAGAAAGGAGTGTAAGGAGAATATACGATGCAAATGTGAATGGTAGCAGAAGTCGGGGGCGCCCGAGGAAGACATGGCACGACCAAGTGAATCAGATACTTGAGTCGGGCCATGTCAAGAGTCAGAACAATAGAAGAGTATGTATGAGACGATGTATGAATGTGAATGAGGCAAGGAGTGTGTGCCAAGACAGAGTTGTTTGGCGGTCCGTCCTCTCTGCCTACCCCTGCGGGGAAACGGCGTGATGGTTAGTTAGTTAGTTAGTTAGTTAATGGGTTTCTCAATGATTTTAAGTGTAATACGACGGTTAAACACTTTTTAATGGTTTTTCTATATTTTCCAGCGTTTCAAGACAATTTAACGCTCTAATAAGGTTTTTCTGGTATTGTCACTATTTTACGACGATTTAACGCTCTTATAATGTTTTTTCTTGTGTTTTCACTGTTTTACGACGATTTAACGCTCTTATAAGGTTTTTCTGGTATTTTCACTGTTTTACGACGATTTAACGCCTTTATAAGGTTTTTCTGGTATTTTCACTGATTTACGACGATTTAACGCTCTTATAAGGCTTTTCTGTTATTTTCACTGTTTTACGACGATTTGACAAATTTTAAGGGGTTTTCAATGATTTTTAGCGTAATACGACGATTAAACACTTTTTAATGGTTTTTCTATATTTTCCAGCGTTTTAAGACGATTTACCGCTTTTATAAGGTTTTTCTGGTATTTTCACTGTTTTACGACGATTTAACGCTCTTTTAAGGTTTTTCTGGTATTTTCACTGTTTTACGACGATTTCACGCTCTTGTCAGGTTTATCTGGTATTTTCACTGTTTTACGACGATTTGAAAAATTTTTAGGGTTTTTCAATGATTTTTAGTGTAATTCGACGATATAACAATTTTTGATGGTTTTTCTATATTTTTCAGCGTTTTAAGACGATTTAACGCTTTTATGAGGTTTTTCTGGTATTTTCACTGTTTTACGACGATTTAACGCCCTTATAAGGTTTTTCTGGTATTTTCACTGTTTAACGACGATTTGACAAATTTTAAGGGTTTTTCAATGATTTTTAGTGTAATTCGACGATTTAACACTTTTTAATGGTTTTTCTATATTTTCCAGCGTTTTAAGACGATTTACCGCTTTTATACGGTTTTTCTGGTATTTTCACTGTTTTACGACGATTTAACGCTCTTATAAGGTTTTTCTGGTATTTTCACTGTTTTACGACGATTTAACGCTCTTGTAAGGTTTATCTGGTATTTTCACTGTTTCACGACGATTTGACAAATTTAAAGGGTTTCTCAATGCTTTTTAGTGTAATTCGACGGTTTAACACTTTTTAATGGTTTTTCTATATTTTCCAGCGTTTTAAGAACATTAAACGCTCCTATAAGGGTTTTTCAATGATTTTTAGTTAATAACGACGATTAAACACTTTTTAATGGTTTTTCTGGTATTGTCACTGCATTACGACGATTTAACGCTCTTATAAGGTTTTTCTGGTATTTTCACTGTTTTACGACGATTTGACAAATTTTAAGGGTTTTTCAATGATTCTTAGTGTAATTCGACGATTTAACACTTTTTAATGGTTTTTCTATATTTTCCAGCGTTTTAAGACGATTTACCGCTTTTATAAGGTTTTTCTGGTATTTTCACTGTTTTACGACGATTTAACGCTCTTATAAGGTTTTTCTGGTATTTTCACTGTTTTACGACGATTTAACGCTCTCGTCAGGTTTATCTGGTATTTTCACTGTTTTACGACGATTTGACAAATTTAAAGGGTTTCTCAATGATTTAAAGTGTAATACGACGGTTAAACACTTTTTAATGGTTTTTCTATATTTTCCAGCGTTTTTAGACCATTTAACGCTATTATAAGGTTTTTCTGGTATTGTCACTGCTTTACGACGATTTAACGCTCTTATAAGGTTTTTCTGGTATTTTCACTGTTTTACGACGATTAAACGCTCTTACAAGGGTTTCTCAATGATTTTTAGTGTATTACGACGGTTAAACACTTTTTAATGGTTTTTTATATTTTCTAGCGTTTTAAGACCATTTAACGCTCTTATAAGGTTTTTCTGGTATTTTCACTGTTTAACGACGATTTGACGCTCTTATAAGGTTTTTCTGGTATTTTCACTGTTTTACGAGGATTTAAGAAATTTTAAGGATTTTTCAATGATTCATAGTGTAATTCGACGATTTAACACTTTGTAATGGTTTTTCTATATTTTCCAGCGTTTTAAGACGATTCACCGCTTTTATAAGTTTTTTCTGGTATTTTCACTGTTTTACGACGATTTAACGCTCTTATAAGGTTTTTCTGGTATTTTCACTGTTTTACGACGATTTGACAAATTTTAAGGGTTTTTCAATGACTTTTAGTGTAATTCGACGATATAACACTTTTTAATGGTTTTTCTATATTTTCCAGCGTTTTAAGACGATTTAACGCTCTTATAAGGTTTTTCTGGTATTTTCACGATTTTAAGACGATTTAACGCTCTTATAAGGGTTTTTCAATGATTTTTAGTTAATAACGACGATTAAACACTTTTTAATGGTTTTTCTATATTTTCCAGCGTTTTTAGACCATTTAACGCTCTTATAAGGTTTTTCTGGTATTGTCACTGCTTTACGACGATTTTACGCTCTTATAAGGTTTTTCTGGTATTTTCACTGTTTTACGACGATTAAACGCTCTTACAAGGGTTTCTCAATGATTTTTAGTGTATTACGACGGTTAAACACTTTTTAATGGTTTTTTATATTTTCTAGCGTTTTAAGACCATTTAACGCTCTTATAAGGTTTTTCTGGTATTTTCACTGTTTTACGACGATTTGACAAATTTTAAGGGTTTTTCAATGATTTTTAGTGTAATTCGACGATTTAACACTTTTTAATGGTTTTTCTTTATTTTCCAGCGTTTTAAGACGATTTACCGCTTTAATAAGTTTTTTCTGGTATTTTCACTGTTTTACGACGATTTGACAAATTTTAAGGGTTTTTCAATGATTTTTAGTGTAATTCGACGATGTTACACTTTTTAATGGTTTTTCTATATTTTCCAGCGTTTTAAGACGATTTAACGCTCTTAAAAGGTTTTTCTGGTATTTTCACTGTTTTACGACGATTTAACGCTCTTATAAGGTTTTTCTGGTATATTCACTGATTTACGACGATTTAACGCTCTTGTAAGGTTTATCTGGTATTTTCACTGTTTTACGACGATTTGACAAATTTAAAGGGTTTCTCAATGATTTTAAGTGTAATACGACGGTTAAACACTTTTTAATGGTTTTTCTATATTTTCCAGCGTTTTAAGACCATTTAACGCTCTAATAAGGTTTTTCTGGTATTGTCACTATTTTACGACGATTTAACGCTTTTATAATGTTTTTCCTTGTGTTTTCACTGTTTTACGACGATTTAACGCTCTTATAAGGTTTTTCTGGAATTTTCACTGTTTTACGACGATTTAACGCCTTTATAAGGTTTTTCTGGTATTTTCACTGATTTACGACGATTTAACGCTCTTATAAGGCTTTTCTGTTATTTTCACTGTTTTACGACGATTTGACAAATTTTAAGGGGTTTTCAATGATTTTTAGCGTAATTCGACGATTAAACACTTTTTAATGGTTTTTCAATATTTTCCAGCGTTTTAAGACGATTTAACGCTCTTTTAAGGTTTTTCTGGTATTTTCACTGTTTTACGACGATTTAACGCTCTTATGAGGTTTTTCTGATATTTTCACTGTTTTACGAAGATTTGACAAATTTAAAGGGTTTCTCAATGATTTTAAGTGTAATACGACGGTTAAACACTTTTTAATGGTTTTTCTATATTTTCCAGCGTTTTAAGACCATTTAACGCTCTAATAAGGTTTTTCAGGTATTGTCACTATTTTACGACGTTTTCACGCTCTTATAAGGTTTTTCTGGTATTTTTACTGTTTTACGACGATTTAACGCTCTTATAAGGTTTTTCTGGTATTTTCACTGCTTTACGACGATTAAACGCTCTTATAAGGTTTTTCTGGTATTTTCACTGCTTTACGACGATTTAACGCTCTTATAAGGTTTTTCTGGTATTTTCACGGTTTTACGACGATTTAACGCTCTTATAAGGGTTTTTCAATGATTTTTAGTTTAATACGACGATTAAACATTTTTTAATGGTTTTTCTATATTTTCCAGCGTTTTTAGACCCTTTAACGATCTTATAAGGTTTTTCTGGTATTGTCACTGCTTTACGACGATTTAACGCTCTTATAAGGTTTTTCTGGTATTTTCACTGTTTTACGACGATTAAACGCTCTTACAAGGGTTTCTCAATGATTTTTAAAGTATTACGACGGTTAAACACTTTTTAATGGTTTTTTATATTTTCCAGCGTTTTAAGACCATTTAACGCTCTTATAAGGTTTTTCTGGTATTGTCACTGTTTTACGACGATTTGACGCTCTTATAAGGTTTTTCTGGTATTGTCACTGCATTACGACGATTTAACGCTCTTATAAGGTTTTTCTGGTATTTTCACTGTTTTACGACGATTTGACAAATTTTAAGGGTTTTTCAATGATTCTTAGTGTAATTCGACGATTTAACACTTTTTAATGGTTTTTCTATATTTTCCAGCGTTTTAAGACGATTTACCGCTTTTATAAGGTTTTTCTGGTATTTTCACTGTTTTACGACGATTTAACGCTCTTTTAAGGTTTTTCTGGTATTTTCACTGTTTTACGACGATTTCACGCTCTTGTCAGGTTTATCTGGTATTTTCACTGTTTTACGACGATTTGAAAAATTTTTAGGGTTTTTCAATGATTTTTAGTGTAATTCGACGATATAACAATTTTTGATGGTTTTTCTATATTTTTCAGCGTTTTAAGACGATTTAACGCTTTTATGAGGTTTTTCTGGTATTTTCACTGTTTTACGACGATTTAACGCCCTTATAAGGTTTTTCTGGTATTTTCACTGTTTTACGACGATTTTACGCTCTTGTCAGGTTTATATGGTATTTTCACTGTTTTACGACGATTTGACAAATTTTAAGGGTTTTTCAATGATTTTTAGTGTAATTCGACGATTTAACACTTTTTAATGGTTTTTCTATATTTTCCAGCGTTTTAAGACGATTTACCGCTTTTATACGGTTTTTCTGGTATTTTCACTGTTTTACGACGATTTAACGCTCTTATAAGGTTTTTCTGGTATTTTCACTGTTTTACGACGATTTAACGCTCTTATAAGGTTTATCTGGTATTTTCACTGTTTCACGACGATTTGACAAATTTAAAGGGTTTCTCAATGCTTTTTAGTGTAATTCGACGGTTTAACACTTTTTAATGGTTTTTCTATATTTTCCAGCGTTTTAAGAACATTAAACGCTCCTATAAGGGTTTTCTAATGATTTTTAGTTAATAACGACGATTAAACACTTTTTAATGGTTTTTCTATATTTTCCAGCGTTTTTAGACCATTTAACGCTCTTATAAGGTTTTTCTGGTATTTTCACTGTTTTACGACGATTAAACGCTCTTACAAGGGTTTCTCAATGATTTTTAGTGTATTACGACGGTTAAACACTTTTTAATGGTTTTTTATATTTTCCAGCGTTTTAAGACCATTTAACGCTCTTATAAGGGTTTTTCAATGATTTTTAGTTTAATACGACGATTAAACACTTTTAAATGGTTTTTCTATATTTTCCAGCGTTTTAAGACGATTTACCGCTTTTATAAGGTTTTTCTGGTATTTTCACTGTTTTACGACGATTTAACGCTCTTATAAGGTTTTTCTGGTATTGTCACTGCTTTACGACGATTTAACGCTCTTATAAGGTTTTTCTGGTATTTTCACTGTTTTACGACGATTAAACGCTCTTACAAGGGTTTCTCAATGATTTTTAAAGTATTACGACGGTTAAACACTTTTTAATGGTTTTTTATATTTTCCAGCGTTTTAAGACCATTTAACGCTCTTATAAGGTTTTTCTGGTATTGTCACTGTTTTACGACGATTTGACGCTCTTATAAGGTTTTTCTGGTATTGTCACTGCATTACGACGATTTAACGCTCTTATAAGGTTTTTCTGGTATTTTCACTGTTTTACGACGATTTGACAAATTTTAAGGGTTTTTCAATGATTCTTAGTGTAATTCGACGATTTAACACTTTTTGATGGTTTTTCTATATTTTCCAGCGTTTTAAGACGATTTACCGCTTTTATAAGGTTTTTCTGGTATTTTCACTGTTTTACGACGATTTAACGCTCTTATAAGGTTTTTCTGGTATTTTCACTGTTTTACGACGATTTAACGCTCTCGTCAGGTTTATCTGGTATTTTCACTGTTTTACGACGATTTGACAAATTTTAAGGGTTTTTCAATGATTTTTAGTGTAATTCGACGATATAACACTTTTTAATGGTTTTTCTATATTTTCCAGCGTTTTAAGACGATTTAACGCTCTTATAAGGTTTTTCTGGTATTTTCACTGTTTTACGAAGATTTAACGCTCTTATAAGGTTTTTCTGGTATATTATCTGTTTTACGACGATTTAACGCTCTTGTAAGGTTTATCTGGTATTTTCACTGTTTTACGACGATTTGACAAATTTAAAGGGTTTCTCAATGATTTTAAGTGTAATACGACGGTTAAACACTTTTTAATGGTTTTTCTATATTTTCCAGCGTTTTAAGAACATTTAACGCTCTTATAAGGGTTTTTCAATGATTTTTAGTTAATAACGACGATTAAACACTTTTTAATGGTTTTTCTATATTTTCCAGCGTTTTTAGACCATTTAACGCTATTATAAGGTTTTTCTGGTATTGTCACTGCTTTACGACGATTTAACGCTCTTATAAGGTTTTTCTGGTATTTTCACTGTTTTACGACGATTAAACGCTCTTACAAGGGTTTCTCAATGATTTTTAGTGTATTACGACGGTTAAACACTTTTTAATGGTTTTTTATATTTTCTAGCGTTTTAAGACCATTTAACGCTCTTATAAGGTTTTTCTGGTATTTTCACTGTTTAACGACGATTTGACGCTCTTATAAGGTTTTTCTGGTATTTTCACTGTTTTACGAGGATTTAAGAAATTTTAAGGATTTTTCAATGATTCATAGTGTAATTCGACGATTTAACACTTTGTAATGGTTTTTCTATATTTTCCAGCGTTTTAAGACGATTCACCGCTTTTATAAGTTTTTTCTGGTATTTTCACTGTTTTACGACGATTTAACGCTCTTATAAGGTTTTTCTGGTATTTTCACTGTTTTACGACGATTTGACAAATTTTAAGGGTTTTTCAATGACTTTTAGTGTAATTCGACGATATAACACTTTTTAATGGTTTTTCTATATTTTCCAGCGTTTTAAGACGATTTAACGCTCTTATAAGGTTTTTCTGGTATTTTCACGATTTTAAGACGATTTAACGCTCTTATAAGGGTTTTTCAATGATTTTTAGTTAATAACGACGATTAAACACTTTTTAATGGTTTTTCTATATTTTCCAGCGTTTTTAGACCATTTAACGCTCTTATAAGGTTTTTCTGGTATTGTCACTGCTTTACGACGATTTAACGCTCTTATAAGGTTTTTCTGGTATTTTCACTGTTTTACGACGATTAAACGCTCTTACAAGGGTTTCTCAATGATTTTTAGTGTATTACGACGGTTAAACACTTTTTAATGGTTTTTTATATTTTCTAGCGTTTTAAGACCATTTAACGCTCTTATAAGGTTTTTCTGGTATTTTCACTGTTTTACGACGATTTGACAAATTTTAAGGGTTTTTCAATGATTTTTAGTGTAATTCGACGATTTAACACTTTTTAATGGTTTTTCTTTATTTTCCAGCGTTTTAAGACGATTTACCGCTTTAATAAGTTTTTTCTGGTATTTTCACTGTTTTACGACGATTTGACAAATTTTAAGGGTTTTTCAATGATTTTTAGTGTAATTCGACGATGTTACACTTTTTAATGGTTTTTCTATATTTTCCAGCGTTTTAAGACGATTTAACGCTCTTAAAAGGTTTTTCTGGTATTTTCACTGTTTTACGACGATTTAACGCTCTTATAAGGTTTTTCTGGTATATTCACTGATTTACGACGATTTAACGCTCTTGTAAGGTTTATCTGGTATTTTCACTGTTTTACGACGATTTGACAAATTTAAAGGGTTTCTCAATGATTTTAAGTGTAATACGACGGTTAAACACTTTTTAATGGTTTTTTATATTTTCCAGCGTTTTAAGACCATTTAACGCTCTAATAAGGTTTTTCTGGTATTGTCACTATTTTACGACGATTTAACGCTCTTATAATGTTTTTCCTTGTGTTTTCACTGTTTTACGACGATTTAACGCTCTTATAAGGTTTTTCTGGTATTTTCGCTGTTTTACGACGATTTAACGCCTTTATAAGGTTTTTCTGGTATTTTCACTGATTTACGACGATTTAACGCTCTTATAAGGCTTTTCTGTTATTTTCACTGTTTTACGACGATTTGACAAATTTTAAGGGGTTTTCAATGATTTTTAGCGTAATTCGACGATTAAACACTTTTTAATGGTTTTTCAATATTTTCCAGCGTTTAAAGACGATTTAACGCTCTTTTAAGGTTTTTCTGGTATTTTCACTGTTTTACGACGATTTAACGCTCTTTTGAGGTTTTTCTGATATTTTCACTGTTTTACGACGATTTGACAAATTTTAAGGGTTTTTCAATGATTTTTAGTGTAATTCGACGATTTAACACTTTTTAATGGTTTTTCTATATTTTCCGGGGTTTTAAGACGATTTACCGCTTTTATAAGGTTTTTCTGGTATTTTCACTGTTTTACGACGATTTAACGCTCTTATGAGGTTTTTCTGATATTTTTACTGTTTTACGACGATTTGACAAATTTTAAGGGTTTTTCAATGATTTTTAGTGTAATTCGACGGTTAAACACTTTTTAATGGTTTTTCTATATTTTCCAGCGTTTTAATACCATTTAACGCTCTTATAAGGGTTTTTCAATGATTTTTAGTTAAATACGACGATTAAACACTTTTTAATGGTTTTTCTATATTTTCCAGCGTTTTAAGACGATTTAACGCTCTTTTAACGTTTTTCAGGTATTTTCACTGTTTTACGACGATTTAACGCTCTTATGAGGTTTTTCTGATATTTTCACTGTTTTACGACGATTTGACAAATTTTAAGGGTTTTTCAATGATTTTTAGTGTAATTCGACGGTTAAACACTTTTTAATGGTTTTTCTATATTTTCCAGCGTTTTAAGACGATTTACCGCTTTAATAAGGTTTTTCTGGTATTTTCACTGTTTTACGACGATTTAACGCTCTTATGAGGTTTTTCTGATATTTTCACTGTTTTACGACGATTTGACAAATTTTAAGGGTTTTTCAATGATTTTTAGTGTAATTCGACGATTTAACACTTTTTAATGGTTTTTCTATATTTTCCAGCGTTTTAAGACGATTTACCGCTTTAATAAGGTTTTTCTGGTATTTTCACTGTTTTACGACGATTTAACGCTCTTATGAGGTTTTTCTGATATTTTCACTGTTTTACGACGATTTGACAAATTTTAAGGGTTTTTCAATGATTTTTAGTGTAATTCGACGGTTAAACACTTTTTAATGGTTTTTCTATATTTTCCAGCGTTTTAGACCATTTAACGCTCTTATAAGGTTTTTCTGGTATTTTCACTGTTTTACGACGATTAAACGCTCTTACAAGGGTTTCTCAATGATTTTTAGTGTATTACGACGGTTAAACACTTTTTAATGGTTTTTTATATTTTCCAGCGTTTTAAGACCATTTAACGCTCTTATAAGGGTTTTTCAATGATTTTTAGTTTAATACGACGATTAAACACTTTTTAATGGTTTTTCTATATTTTCCAGCGTTTTAAGACGATTTACCGCTTTTATAAGGTTTTTCTGGTATTTTCACTGTTTTACGACGATTTAACGCTCTTATAAGGTTTTTCTGGTATTGTCACTGCTTTACGACGATTTAACGCTCTTATAAGGTTTTTCTGGTATTTTCACTGTTTTACGACGGTAAAACGCTCTTACAAGGGTTTCTCAATGATTTTTAAAGTATTACGACGGTTAAACACTTTTTAATGGTTTTTTATATTTTCCAGCGTTTTAAGACCATTTAACGCTCTTATAAGGTTTTTCTGGTATTGTCACTATTTTACGACGATTTAACGCTCTAATAAGGTTTTTCTGGTATTTTCACTGTTTTACGACGATTTGACGCTCTTATAAGGTTTTTCTGGTATTGTCACTGCATTACGACAATTTAACGCTCTTATAAGGTTTTTCTGGTATTTTCACTGTTTTACGACGATTTGACAAATTTTAAGGGTTTTTCAATGATTTTTAGTGTAATTCGACGATTTAACACTTTTTAATGGTTTTTCTATATTTTTCAGCGTTTTAAGACGATTTACCGCTTTTATAAGGTTTTTCTGGTATTTTCTTTGTTTTACGACGATATAACGCTCTTATAAGGTTTTTCTGGTATTTTCACTGTTTTACGACGATTTAACGCTCTCGTCAGGTTTATCTGGTATTTTCACTGTTTTACGACGATTTGACAAATTTTAAGGGTTTTTCAATGATTTTTAGTGTAATTCGACGATATAACACTTTTTAATGGTTTTTCTATATTTTCCAGCGTTTTAAGACGATTTAACGCTCTTATAAGGTTTTTCTGGTATTTTCACTGTTTTACGACGATTTAACGCTCTTATAAGGTTTTTCTGGTATATTCTCTGTTTAACGACGATTTAACGCTCTTGTAAGGTTTATCTGGTATTTTCACTGTTTTACGACGATTTGACAAATTTAAAGGGTTTCTCAATGATTTTAAGTGTAATACGACGGTAAAACACTTTTTAATGGTTTTTCTATATTTTCCAGCGTTTTAAGAACATTTAACGCTCTTATAAGGGTTTTTCAATGATTTTTAGTTAATAACGACGATTAAACACTTTTTAATGGTTTTTCTATATTTTCCAGCGTTTTTAGACCATTTAACGCTCTTATAAGGTTTTTCTGGTATTTTCACTGTTTTACGACGATTTAACGCCTTTATAAGGTTTTTCTGGTATTTTCACTGATTTACGACGATTTAACGCTCTTATAAGGCTTTTCTGTTATTTTCACTGTTTTACGACGATTTGACAAATTTTAAGGGGTTTTCAATGATTTTTAGCGTAATACGACGATTAAACACTTTTTAATGGTTTTTCTATATTTTCCAGCGTTTTAAGACGATTTACCGCTTTTATAAGGTTTTTCTGGTATTTTCACTGTTTTACGACGATTTAACGCTCTTTTAAGGTTTTTCAGGTATTTTCACTGTTTTACGACGATTTCACGCTCTTGTCAGGTTTATCTGGTATTTTCACTGTTTTACGACGATTTGACAAATTTAAAGGGTTTCTCAATGATTTTAAGTGTAATACGACGGTTAAACACTTTTTAATGGTTTTTCTATATTTTCCAGCGTTTTAAGAACATTTAACGCTCTTATAAGGGTTTTTCAATGATTTTTAGTTAATAACGACGATTAAACACTTTTTAATGGTTTTTCTATATTTTCCAGCGTTTTTAGACCATTTAACGCTCTTATAAGGTTTTTCTGGTATTTTCACTGTTTTACGACGGTTTAACGCTCTTACAAGGGTTTCTCAATGATTTTTAAAGTATTACGACGGTTAAACACTTTTTAATGGTTTTTTATATTTTCCAGCGTTTTAAGACCATTTAACGCTCTTATAAGGTTTTTCTGGTATTGTCACTATTTTACGACGATTTAACGCTCTAATAAGGTTTTTCTGGTATTTTCACTGTTTTACGACGATTTGACGCTCTTATAAGGTTTTTCTGGTATTGTCACTGCATTACGACAATTTAACGCTCTTATAAGGTTTTTCTGGTATTTTCACTGTTTTACGACGATTTGACAAATTTTAAGGGTTTTTCAATGATTTTTAGTGTAATTCGACGATTTAACACTTTTTAATGGTTTTTTTATATTTTCCAGCGTTTTAAGACGATTTACCGCTTTTATAAGGTTTTTCTGGTATTTTCACTGTTTTACGACGATTTAACGCTCTTATAAGGTTTTTCTGGTATTTTCACTGTTTTACGACGATTTAACGCTCTCGTCAGGTTTATCTGGTATTTTCACTGTTTTACGACGATTTGACAAAATTTAAGGGTTTTTCAATGATTTTTAGTGTAAATTGACGATATAACACTTTTTAATGGTTTTTCTATATTTTCCAGCGTTTTAAGACGATTTAACGCTCTTATAAGGTTTTTCTGGTATTTTCACTGTTTTACGACGATTTAACGCTCTTATAAGGTTTTTCTGGTATATTCTCTGTTTTACGACGATTTAACGCTCTTGTAAGGTTTATCTGGTATTTTCACTGTTTTACGACGATTTGACAAATTTAAAGGGTTTCTCAATGATTTTAAGTGTAATACGACGGTTAAACACTTTTTAATGGTTTTTCTATATTTTCCAGCGTTTTAAGACGATTTACCGCTTTTATAAGGTTTTTCTGGTATTTTCACTGTTTTACGACGATTTAACGCTCTTATAAGTTTTTTCTGGTATTTTCACTGTTTTACGACGATTTGACAAATTTTAAGGGTTTTTCAATGATTTTTAGTGTAATTCGACGATTTAACACTTTTTAATGGTTTTTCTATATTTTTCAGCGTTTTAAGACGATTTACCGCTTTTATAAGGTTTTTCTGGTATTTTCTTTGTTTTACGACGATATAACGCTCTTATAAGGTTTTTCTGGTATTTTCACTGTTTTACGACGATTTAACGCTCTCGTCAGGTTTATCTGGTATTTTCACTGTTTTACGACGATTTGACAAATTTTAAGGGTTTTTCAATGATTTTTAGTGTAATTCGACGATATAACACTTTTTAATGGTTTTTCTATATTTTCCAGCGTTTTAAGACGATTTAACGCTCTTATAAGGTTTTTCTGGTATTTTCACTGTTTTACGACGATTTAACGCTCTTATAAGGTTTTTCTGGTATATTCTCTGTTTAACGACGATTTAACGCTCTTGTAAGGTTTATCTGGTATTTTCACTGTTTTACGACGATTTGACAAATTTAAAGGGTTTCTCAATGATTTTAAGTGTAATACGACGGTAAAACACTTTTTAATGGTTTTTCTATATTTTCCAGCGTTTTAAGAACATTTAACGCTCTTATAAGGGTTTTTCAATGATTTTTAGTTAATAACGACGATTAAACACTTTTTAATGGTTTTTCTATATTTTCCAGCGTTTTTAGACCATTTAACGCTCTTATAAGGTTTTTCTGGTATTTTCACTGTTTTACGACGATTTAACGCCTTTATAAGGTTTTTCTGGTATTTTCACTGATTTACGACGATTTAACGCTCTTATAAGGCTTTTCTGTTATTTTCACTGTTTTACGACGATTTGACAAATTTTAAGGGGTTTTCAATGATTTTTAGCGTAATACGACGATTAAACACTTTTTAATGGTTTTTCTATATTTTCCAGCGTTTTAAGACGATTTACCGCTTTTATAAGGTTTTTCTGGTATTTTCACTGTTTTACGACGATTTAACGCTCTTTTAAGGTTTTTCAGGTATTTTCACTGTTTTACGACGATTTCACGCTCTTGTAAGGTTTATCTGGTATTTTCACTGTTTTACGACGATTTGACAAATTTAAAGGGTTTCTCAATGATTTTAAGTGTAATACGACGGTTAAACACTTTTTAATGGTTTTTCTATATTTTCCAGCGTTTTAAGAACATTTAACGCTCTTATAAGGGTTTTTCAATGATTTTTAGTTAATAACGACGATTGAATACTTTTTAATGGTTTTTCTATATTTTCCAGCGTTTTTAGACCATTTAACGCTCTTATAAGGTTTTTCTGGTATTTTCACTGTTTTACGACGGTTTAACGCTCTTACAAGGGTTTCTCAATGATTTTTAAAGTATTACGACGGTTAAACACTTTTTAATGGTTTTTTATATTTTCCAGCGTTTTAAGACCATTTAACGCTCTTATAAGGTTTTTCTGGTATTGTCACTATTTTACGACGATTTAACGCTCTATTAAGGTTTTTCTGGTATTTTCACTGTTTTACGACGATTTGACGCTCTTATAAGGTTTTTCTGGTATTGTCACTGCATTACGACAATTTAACGCTCTTATAAGGTTTTTCTGGTATTTTCACTGTTTTACGACGATTTGACAAATTTTAAGGGTTTTTCAATGATTTTTAGTGTAATTCGACGATTTAACACTTTTTAATGGTTTTTCTATATTTTCCAGCGTTTTAAGACGATTTACCGCTTTTATAAGGTTTTTCTGGTATTTTCACTGTTTTACGACGATTTAACGCTCTTATAAGGTTTTTCTGGTATTTTCACTGTTTTACGACGATTTAACGCTCTCGTCAGGTTTATCTGGTATTTTCACTGTTTTACGACGATTTGACAAAATTTAAGGGTTTTTCAATGATTTTTAGTGTAAATTGACGATATAACACTTTTTAATGGTTTTTCTATATTTTCCAGCGTTTTAAGACGATTTAACGCTCTTATAAGGTTTTTCTGGTATTTTCACTGTTTTACGACGATTTAACGCTCTTATAAGGTTTTTCTGGTATATTCTCTGTTTTACGACGATTTAACGCTCTTGTAAGGTTTATCTGGTATTTTCACTGTTTTACGACGATTTGACAAATTTAAAGGGTTTCTCAATGATTTTAAGTGTAATACGACGGTTAAACACTTTTTAATGGTTTTTCTATATTTTCCAGCGTTTTAAGACGATTTACCGCTTTTATAAGGTTTTTCTGGTATTTTCACTGTTTTACGACGATTTAACGCTCTTATAAGGTTTTTCTGGTATTTTCACTGTTTTACGACGATTTGACAAATTTTAAGGGTTTTTCAATGATTTTTAGTGTAATTCGACGATTTAACACTTTTTAATGGTTTTTCTATATTTTTCAGCGTTTTAAGACGATTTACCGCTTTTATAAGGTTTTTCTGGTATTTTCTTTGTTTTACGACGATATAACGCTCTTATAAGGTTTTTCTGGTATTTTCACTGTTTTACGACGATTTAACGCTCTCGTCAGGTTTATCTGGTATTTTCACTGTTTTACGACGATTTGACAAATTTTAAGGGTTTTTCAATGATTTTTAGTGTAATTCGACGATATAACACTTTTTAATGGTTTTTCTATATTTTCCAGCGTTTTAAGACGATTTAACGCTCTTATAAGGTTTTTCTGGTATATTCTCTGTTTAACGACGATTTAACGCTCTTGTAAGGTTTATCTGGTATTTTCACTGTTTTACGACGATTTGACAAATTTAAAGGGTTTCTCAATGATTTTAAGTGTAATACGACGGTAAAACACTTTTTAAGGGTTTTTCTATATTTTCCAGCGTTTTAAGAACATTTAACGCTCTTATAAGGGTTTTTCAATGATTTTTAGTTAATAACGACGATTAAACACTTTTTAATGGTTTTTCTATATTTTCCAGCGTTTTTAGACCATTTAACGCTCTTATAAGGTTTTTCTGGTATTTTCACTGTTTTACGACGATTTAACGCCTTTATAAGGTTTTTCTGGTATTTTCACTGATTTACGACGATTTAACGCTCTTATAAGGCTTTTCTGTTATTTTCACTGTTTTACGACGATTTGACAAATTTTAAGGGGTTTTCAATGATTTTTAGCGTAATACGACGATTAAACACTTTTTAATGGTTTTTCTATATTTTCCAGCGTTTTAAGACGATTTACCGCTTTTATAAGGTTTTTCTGGTATTTTCACTGTTTTACGACGATTTAACGCTCTTTTAAGGTTTTTCAGGTATTTTCACTGTTTTACGACGATTTCACGCTCTTGTAAGGTTTATCTGGTATTTTCACTGTTTTACGACGATTTGACAAATTTAAAGGGTTTCTCAATGATTTTAAGTGTAATACGACGGTTAAACACTTTTTAATGGTTTTTCTATATTTTCCAGCGTTTTAAGAACATTTAACGCTCTTATAAGGGTTTTTCAATGATTTTTAGTTAATAACGACGATTAAACACTTTTTAATGGTTTTTCTATATTTTCCAGCGTTTTTAGACCATTTAACGCTCTTATAAGGTTTTTCTGGTATTTTCACTGTTTTACGACGGTTTAACGCTCTTACAAGGGTTTCTCAATGATTTTTAAAGTATTACGACGGTTAAACACTTTTTAATGGTTTTTTATATTTTCCAGCGTTTTAAGACCATTTAACGCTCTTATAAGGTTTTTCTGGTATTGTCACTATTTTACGACGATTTAACGCTCTAATAAGGTTTTTCTGGTATTTTCACTGTTTTACGACGATTTGACGCTCTTATAAGGTTTTTCTGGTATTGTCACTGCATTACGACAATTTAACGCTCTTATAAGGTTTTTCTGGTATTTTCACTGTTTTACGACGATTTGACAAATTTTAAGGGTTTTTCAATGATTTTTAGTGTAATTCGACGATTTAACACTTTTTAATGGTTTTTCTATATTTTCCAGCGTTTTAAGACGATTTACCGCTTTTATAAGGTTTTTCTGGTATTTTCACTGTTTTACGACGATTTAACGCTCTTATAAGGTTTTTCTGGTATTTTCACTGTTTTACGACGATTTAACGCTCTCGTCAGGTTTATCTGGTATTTTCACTGTTTTACGACGATTTGACAAAATTTAAGGGTTTTTCAATGATTTTTAGTGTAAATTGACGATATAACACTTTTTAATGGTTTTTCTATATTTTCCAGCGTTTTAAGAACATTTAACGCTCTTATAAGGGTTTTTCAATGATTTTTAGTTAATAACGACGATTAAACACTTTTTAATGGTTTTTCTATATTTTCCAGCGTTTTTAGACCATTTAACGCTCTTATAAGGTTTTTCTGGTATTTTCACTGTTTTACGACGGTTTAACGCTCTTACAAGGGTTTCTCAATGATTTTTAAAGTATTACGACGGTTAAACACTTTTTAATGGTTTTTTATATTTTCCAGCGTTTTAAGACCATTTAACGCTCTTATAAGGTTTTTCTGGTATTGTCACTATTTTACGACGATTTAACGCTCTAATAAGGTTTTTCTGGTATTTTCACTGTTTTACGACGATTTGACGCTCTTATAAGGTTTTTCTGGTATTGTCACTGCATTACGACAATTTAACGCTCTTATAAGGTTTTTCTGGTATTTTCACTGTTTTACGACGATTTGACAAATTTTAAGGGTTTTTCAATGATTTTTAGTGTAATTCGACGATTTAACACTTTTTAATGGTTTTTCTATATTTTCCAGCGTTTTAAGACGATTTACCGCTTTTATAAGGTTTTTCTGGTATTTTCACTGTTTTACGACGATTTAACGCTCTTATAAGGTTTTTCTGGTATATTCTCTGTTTTACGACGATTTAACGCTCTTGTAAGGTTTATCTGGTATTTTCACTGTTTTACGACGATTTGACAAATTTAAAGGGTTTCTCAATGATTTTAAGTGTAATACGACGGTTAAACACTTTTTAATGGTTTTTCTATATTTTCCAGCGTTTTAAGACGATTTACCGCTTTTATAAGGTTTTTCTGGTATTTTCACTGTTTTACGACGATTTAACGCTCTTATAAGGTTTTTCTGGTATTTTCACTGTTTTACGACGATTTAACGCTCTCGTCAGGTTTATCTGGTATTTTCACTGTTTTACGACGATTTGACAAAATTTAAGGGTTTTTCAATGATTTTTAGTGTAAATTGACGATATAACACTTTTTAATGGTTTTTCTATATTTTCCAGCGTTATAAGACGATTTAACGCTCTTATAAGGTTTTTCTGGTATTTTCACTGTTTTACGACGATTTAACGCTCTTTTAAGGTTTTTCAGGTATTTTCACTGTTTTACGACGATTTCACGCTCTTGTCAGGTTTATCTGGTATTTTCACTGTTTTACGACGATTTGAAAAATTATTAGGGTTTTTCAATGATTTTTAGTGTTATTCGACGATATAACAATATTTAATGGTTTTTCTATATTTTTCAGCGTTTTAAGACGATTTAACGCTCTTATGAGGTTTTTCTGGTATTTTCACTGTTTTACGACGATTTAACGCCCTTATAAGGTTTTTCTGGTATTTTCACTGTTTTACGACGATTTAACGCTCTTGTCAGGTTTATCTGGTATTTTCACTGTTTTACGACGATTTGACAAATTTTAAGGGGTTTTCAATGATTTTTAGTGTAATTCGACGATTTAACACTTTTTAATGGTTTTTCTATATTTTCCAGCGTTTTAAGACGATTTACCGCTTTTATACGGTTTTTCTGGTATTTTCACTGTTTTACGACGATTTAACGCTCTTATAAGGTTTTTCTGGTATTTTCACTGTTTTACGACGATTTAACGCTCTTGTAAGGTTTATCTGGTATTTTCACTGTTTCACGACGATTTGACAAATTTAAAGGGTTTCTCAATGCTTTTTAGTGTAATTCGACGGTTTAACACTTTTCAATGGTTTTTCTATATTTTCCAGCGTTTTAAGAACATTTAACGCTCTTATAAGGGTTTTTCAATGATTTTTAGTTAATAACGACGATTAAACACTTTTTAATGGTTTTTCTATATTTTCCAGCGTTTTTAGACCATTAAACGCTCTTATAAGGTTTTTCTGGTATTTTCACTGTTTTACGACGATTAAACGCTCTTACAAGGGTTTCTCAATGATTTTTAGTGTATAACGACGGTTAAACACTTTTTAATGGTTTTTCTATATTTTCCAGCGTTTTAAGACGATTTACCGCTTTTTTTAAGTTTTTCTGGTATTGTCACTGCTTTACGACGATTTAACGCTCTTATAAGGTTTTTCTGGTATTTTCACTGTTTTACGACGATTAAACGCTCTTACAAGGGTTTCTCAATGATTTTTAAAGTATTACGACGGTTAAACACTTTTTAATGGTTTTTTATATTTTCCAGCGTTTTAAGACCATTTAACGCTCTTATAAGGTTTTTCTGGTATTGTCACTATTTTACGACGATTTAACGCTCTAATAAGGTTTTTCTGGTATTTTCACTGTTTTACGACGATTTGACGCTCTTATAAGGTTTTTCTGGTATTGTCACTGCATAACGACGATTTAACGCTCTTATAAGGTTTTTCTGGTATTTTCACTGTTTTACGACGATTTGACAAATTTTAAGGGTTTTTCAATGATTTTTAGTGTAATTCGACGATTTAACACTTTTTAATGGTTTTTCTATATTTTCCAGGGTTTTAAGACGATTTACCGCTTTTATAAGGTTTTTCTGGTATTTTCACTGTTTTACGACGATTTAACGCTCTTATAAGGTTTTTCTGGTATTTTCACTGTTTTACGACGATTTAACGCTCTCGTCAGGTTTATCTGGTATTTTCACTGTTTTACGACGATTTGACAAATTTTAAGGGTTTTTCAATGATTTTTAGTGTAATTCGACGATATAACACTTTTTAATGGTTTTTCTATATTTTCCAGCGTTTTAAGACGATTTAACGCTCTTATAAGGTTTTTCTGGTATTTTCACTGTTTTACGACGATTTAACGCTCTTATAAGGTTTTTCTGGTATATTCTCTGTTTTACGACGATTTAACGATCTTGTAAGGTTTTTCTGGTATTTTCACTGTTTTACGACGATTTGACAAATTTAAAGGGTTTCTCAATGATTTTAAGTGTAATACGACGGTTAAACACTTTTTAATGGTTTTTCTATATTTTCCAGCGTTTTTAGACCATTTAACGCTCTTATAAGGTTTTTCTGGTATTGTCACTATTTTACAACGATTTAACGCTCTTATAATGTTTTTCCTTGTGTTTTCACTGTTTTACGCCGATTTAACGCTTTTATAAGGTTTTTCTGGTATTTTCACTGTTTTACGACGATTTAACGCCTTTATAAGGTTTTTCTGGTATTTTCACTGATTTACGACGATTTAAAGCTCTGATAAGGCTTTTCTGTTATTTTCACTGTTTTACGACGATTTGACAAATTTTATGGGGTTTTCAATGATTTTTAGCGTAATACGACGATTAAACACTTTTTAATGGTTTTTCAATATTTTCCAGCGTTTAAAGACGATTTAACGCTCTTTTAAGGTTTTTCTGGTATTTTCACTGTTTTCCGACGATTTAACGCTCTTATGAGGTTTTTCTGATATTTTCACTGTTTAACGACGATTTGACAAATTTTAAGGGTTTTTCAATGATTTTTAGTGTAATTCGACGATAAAACACTTTTTAATGGTTTTTCTATATTTTCCAGCGTTTTTAGACGATTTAACGCTCTTATAAGGTTTTTCTGGTATTTTCACTGTTTTACGACGATTTAACGCTTTTATAAGGTTTATCTGGTATTTTCACTGTTTTACGACGATTTGACAAATTTTAAGGGGTTTTCAATGATTTATAGTGTAATTCGACGATTTAACACTTTTTAATGGTTTTTCTATATTTTCCAGCGTTTTAAGACGATTTACCGCTTTTATACGGTTTTTCTGGTATTTTCACTGTTTTACGACGATTTAACGCTCTTGTAAGGTTTATCTGGTATTTTCACTGTTTCACGACGATTTGACAAATTTTAAGGGGTTTTCAATGATTTTTAGTGTAATTCGACGATTTAACACTTTTTAATGGTTTTTCTATATTTTCCAGCGTTTTAAGACGATTTACCGCTTTTATACGGTTTTTCTGGTATTTTCACTGTTTTACGACGATTTAACGCTCTTATAAGGTTTTTCTGGTATTTTCACTGTGTTACGACGATTTAACGCTCTTGTAAGGTTTATCTGGTATTTTCACTGTTTCACGACGATTTGACAAATTTAAAGGGTTTCTCAATGCTTTTTAGTGTAATTCGACGGTTTAACACTTTTTAATGGTTTTTCTATATTTTCCAGCGTTTTAAGAACATTTAACGCTCTTATAAGGGTTTTTCAATGATTTTTAGTTAATAACGACGATTAAACACTTTTTAATGGTTTTTCTATATTTTCCAGCGTTTTTAGACCATTAAACGCTCTTATAAGGTTTTTCTGGTATTTTCACTGTTTTACGACGATTAAACGCTCTTACAAGGGTTTCTCTATGATTTTTAGTGTATTACGACGGTTAAACACTTTTTAATGGTTTTTTATATTTTCCAGCGTTTTAAGACCATTTAACGCTCTTATAAGGGTTTTTCAATGATTTTTAGTTTAATACGACGATTAAACACTTTTTAATGGTTTTTCTATATTTTCCAGCGTTTTAAGACGATTTACCGCTTTTATAAGGTTTTTCTGGTATTTTCACTGTTTTACGACGATTTAACGCTCTTATAAGGTTTTTCTGGTATTGTCACTGCTTTACGACGATTTAACGCTCTTATAAGGTTTTTCTGGTATTTTCACTGTTTTACGACGATTAAACGCTCTTACAAGGGTTTCTCAATGATTTTTAAAGTATTACGACGGTTAAACACTTTTTAATGGTTTTTTATATTTTCCAGCGTTTTAAGACCATTTAACGCTCTTACAAGGTTTTTCTGGTATTGTCACTATTTTAAGACGATTTAACGCTCTAATAAGGTTTTTCTGGTATTTTCACTGTTTTACGACGATTTGACGCTCTTATAAGGTTTTCTGGTATGGTCACTGCATTACGACGATTTAACGCTCTTATAAGGTTTTTCTGGTATTTTCACTGTTTTACGACGATTTGACAAATTTTAAGGGTTTTTCAATGATTTTTAGTGTAATTCGACGATTTAACACTTTTTAATGGTTTTTCTATATTTTCCAGCGTTTTAAGACGATTTACCGCTTTTATAAGGTTTTTCTGGTATTTTCACTGTTTTACGACGATTTAACGCTCTTATAAGGTTTTTCTGGTATTTTCACTGTTTTACGACGATTTAACGCTCTCGTCAGGTTTATCTGGTATTTTCACTGTTTTACGACGATTTGACAAATTTTAAGGGTTTTTCAATGATTTTTAGTGTAATTCGACGATTTAACACTTTTTAATGGTTTTTCTATATTTTCCAGCGTTTTAAGACGATTTAACGCTCTTGTAAGGTTTTACTGGTATTTTCACTGTTTTACGACGATTAAACGCTCTTATAAGGTTTTTCTGGTATATTCTCTGTTTTACGACGATTTAACGCTCTTGTAAGGTTTTTCTGGTATTTTCACTGTTTTACGACGATTTGACAAATTTAAAGGGTTTCTCAATGATTTTAAGTGTAATACGACGGTTAAACACTTTTTAATGGTTTTTCTATATTTTCCAGCGTTTTTAGACCATTTAACGCTCTTATAAGGTTTTTCTGGTATTGTCACTATTTTACAACGATTTAACGCTCTTATAATGTTTTTCCTTGTGTTTTCACTGTTTTACGACGATTTAACGCTTTTATAAGGTTTTTCTGGTATTTTCACTGTTTTACGACGATTTAACGCCTTTATAAGGTTTTTCTGGTATTTTCACTGATTTACGACGATTTAAAGCTCTTATAAGGCTTTTCTGTTATTTTCACTGTTTTACGACGATTTGACAAATTTTAAGGGGTTTTCAATGATTTTTAGCGAAATACGACGATTAAACTTTTTTTAATGGTTTTTCAATATTTTCCAGCGTTTAAAGACGATTTAACGCTCTTTTAAGGTTTTTCTGGTATTTTCACTGTTTTCCGACGATTTAACGCTCTTATGAGGTTTTTCTGATATTTTCACTGTTTTACGACGATTTGACAAATTTTAAGGGTTTTTCAATGATTTTTAGTGTAATTCGACGGTTTAACACTTTTTAATGGTTTTTCTATATTTTCCAGCGTTTTAAGACGATTAACCGCTTTAATAAGGTTTTTCTGGTATTTTTACTGTTTTACGACGATTTAACGCTCTTGTCAGGTTTATCTGGTATTTTCACTGTTTTACGACGATTTGACAAATTTTAAGGGTATTTCAATGATTTTAAGTGTAATTCGACGATAAAACACTTTTTAATGGTTTTTCTATATTTTCCAGCGTTTTTAGACGATTTAACGCTCTTATAAGGTTTTTCTGGTATTTTCACTGTTTTACGACGATTTAACGCTCTTATAAGGTTTTTCTGGTATATTCACTGTTTTACGACGATTTAACGCTCTTGTTAGGTTTATCTGGTATTTTCACTGTTCTACGACGATTTGACAAATTTAAAGGGTTTCTCAATGATTTTAAGTGTAACACGACGAGTAAACACTTTTTAATGGTTTTTCTATATTTTCCAGCGTTTTAAGACCATTTAACGCTCTAATAAGGTTTTTCTGGTGTTGTCACTATTCTACGACGATTTAACGCTCTTATAATGTTTTTCCTTGTGTTTTCACTGTTTTACGACGAATTAACGCTCTTATAAGGTTTTTCTGGTATTTTCACTGTTTTACGACGATTAAACGCCTTTATAAGGTTTTTCTGGTATTTTCACTGATTTACGACGATTTAACGCTCTTATAAGGCTTTTCTGTTATTTTCACTGTTTTACGACGATTTGACAAATTTTAAGGGGTTTTCAATGATTTTTAGCGTAATACGACGATTAAACACTTTTTAATGGTTTTTCAATATTTTCCAGCGTTTTAAGACCATTTAACGCTCTTATAAGGTTTTTCTGGTATTGTCACTATTTTACGACGATTTAACGCTCTAATAAGGTTTTTCTGGTATTTTCCACTGTTTTACGACGATTTGACGCTCTTATAAGGTTTTTCTGGTATTTTCACTGTTTTACGAGGATTTAAGAAATTTTAAGGATTTTTCAATGATTTTAAGTGTAATACGACGATTAAACCCTTTTTAATGGTTTTTCTATATTTTCCAGCGTTATCAGACGATTTAACGCTCTTTTAAGGATTTTCTGGTATTTTCACATTTTTAAGACGATTTAACGCTCTTATAAGGTTTTTCTGGTCTATTCGCCGTTTTACGACAATTTAACGCTCTTATGAGGTTTTTCTGATATTTTCACTGTTTTACGACGATTTAAAAAATTTTAAGGGTTTTTCAACGATTTTTAGTGTAATTCGACGATTTAACACTTTTTAATGGTTTTTCTATATTTCCCAGCGTTTTAAGACGATTTACCGCTTTTATAAGGTTTTTCTGGTATTTTCACTGTTTTACGACGATTTTACGCTCTTATAAGGTTTTTCTGGTATTTTCACTGTTTTACGACGATTTCACGCTCTTGTCAGGTTTATCTGGTATTTTCACTGTTTTACGACGATTTGAAAAATTTTTAGGGTTTTTCAATGATTTTTAGTGTAATTCGACGATATAACAATTTTTAATGGTTTTTCTATATTTTTCAGCGTTTTAAGACGATATAACGCTCTTATGAGGTTTTTCTGGTATTTTCACTGTTTTACGACGATTTAACGGTCTTTTAAGGTTTTTCTGGTATATTCACTGTTTTACGACGATTTAACGCTCTTGTAAGGTTTATCTGGTATTTTCACTGTTTTCCGACGATTTGACAAATTTAATGGGTTTCTCAATGATTTTAAGTGTAATACGACGGTTAAACACTTTTTAATGGTTTTTCTATATTTTCCAGCGTTTTAAGACGATTTACCGCTTTTATAAGGTTTTTCTGGTATTTTCACTGTTTTACGACGATTTAACGCTCTTATAAGGTTTTTCTGGTATTTTCACTGTTTTACGACGATTTCACGCTCTTGTCAGGTTTATCTGGTATTTTCACTGTTTTACGACGATTTGAAAAATTTTTAGGGTTTTTCAATGATTTTTAGTGTAATTCGACGATATAACAATTTTTAATGGTTTTTCTATATTTTTCAGCGTTTTAAGACGATATAACGCTCTAATGAGGTTTTTCCGGTATTGTCACTATTTTACGACGATTAAACGCTCTTATAATGTTTTTTCTTGTGTTTTCACTGTTTTACGACGATTTAACGCTCTTATAAGGTTTTTCTGGTATTTTCACTGTTTTACGACGTTTTAACGCCTTTATAAGGTTTTTCTGGTATTTTCACTGATTTACGACGATTTAACGCTCTTATAAGGCTTTTCTGTTATTTTCACTGTTTTACGACGATTTGACAAATTTTAAGGGGTTTTCAATGATTTTTAGCGTAATACGACGATTAAACACTTTTTAATGGTTTTTCTATATTTTCCAGCGTTTTAAGACGATTTAACGCTCTTATAAGGTTTTCCTGGTATTTTCACTGTTTTACGACGATTTAACGCTCTTATAAGGTTTTTCTGGTATTTTCACTGTTTTACGACGATTAAACGCCTTTATAAGGTTTTTCTGGTATTTTCACTGATTTACGACGATTTAACGCTCTTATAAGGCTTTTCTGTTATTTTCACTGTTTTATGACGATTTGACAAATTTTAAGGGGTTTTCAATGATTTTTAGCGTAATACGACGATTAAACACTTTTTAATGGTTTTTCAATATTTTCCGGCGTTTAAAGACGATTTAACGCTCTTTTAAGGTTTTTCTGGTATTTTCACTGTTTTACGACGATTAAACGCTCTTATGAGGTTTTTCTGATATTTTCACTGTTTTACGACGATTTGACAAATTTTAAGGGTTTCTCAATGGTTTTAAGTGTAATACGACGGTTAAACACTTTTTAATGGTTTTTCTATATTTTCCAGCGTTTTTAGACCATTTAACGCTCTAATAAGGTTTTTCTGGTATTGTCACTATTTTACGACGATTTTACGCTTTTATAATGTTTTTCCTTGTGTTTTCACTGTTTTACGACGATTTAACGCTCTTATAAGCTTTTTCTGGTATTTTCACTGTTTTACGACGATTTAACGCCTTTATAAGGTTTTTCTGGTATTTTCACTGATTTACGACGATTTGACGCTCTTATAAGGCTTTTCTGTTATTTTCACTGTTTTACTACGATTTGACAAATTTTAGGGGTTTTCAATGATTTTTAGTTTAATACGACGATTCAACACTTTTTAATGGTTTTTCTGTATTTTCCAGCGTTTTAAGACCATTTAACTCTCTTATAAGGTTTTTCTGGTATTTTCACTGCTTTACGACGATATAACGCTCTTATAAGGTCTTTCTGGTATTTTCACTGTTTTACGACGATTTCACGCTCTTGTCAGGTTTATCTGGTATTTTCACTGTTTTACGACGATTTGAAAAATTTTTAGGGTTTTTCAATGATTTTTAGTGTAATTCGACGATATAACAATTTTTAATGGTTTTTCTATATTTTTCAGCGTTTTAAGACGATATAACGCTCTTATGAGGTTTTTCTGGTATTTTCACTCTTTTACGACGATTTAACGGTCTTTTAAGGTTTTTCTGGTATATTCACTGTTTTACGACGATTTAACGCTCTTGTAAGGTTTATCTGGTATTTTCACTGTTTTCCGACGATTTGACATATTTAATGGGTTTCTCAATGATTTTAAGTGTAATACGACGGTTAAACACTTTTTAATGGTTTTTCTATATTTTCCAGCGTTTCAAGACAATTTAACGCTCTAATAAGGTTTTTCTGGTATTGTCACTATTTTACGACGATTTAACGCTCTTATAATTTTTTTTCTTGTGTTTTCACTGTTTTACGACGATTTAACGCTCTTATAAGGTTTTTCTGGTATTTTCACTGTTTTACGTCGATTTAACGCCTTTATAAGGTTTTTCTGGTATTTTCACTGATTTACGACGATTTAACGCTCTTATAAGGCTTTTCTGTTATTTTCACTGTTTTACGACGATTTGACAAATTTTAAGGGGTTTTCAATGATTTTTAGCGTAATACGACGATTAAACACTTTTTAATGGTTTTTCTATATTTTCCAGCGTTTTAAGACGATTTACCGCTTTTTAAAGGTTTTTCTGGTATTTTCACTGTTTTACGACGATTTAACGCTCTTTTAAGGTTTTTCTGGTATTTTCACTGTTTTACGACGATTTCACGCTCTTGTCAGGTTTATCTGGTATTTTCACTGTTTTACGACGATTTGACAAATTTTTAGGGTTTTTCAATGATTTTTAGTGTAATTCGACGATATAACAATTTTTAATGGTTTTTTCTATATTTTTCAGCGTTTTAAGACGATTTAACGCTCTTATGAGGTTTTTCTGGTATTTTCACTGTTTTACGACGATTTAACGCCCTTATAAGGTTTTTCTGGTATTTTCACTGTTTTACGACGATTTAACGCTCTTGTCAGGTTTATCTGGTATTTTCACTGTTTTACGACGATTTGACAAATTTTAAGGGTTTTTCAATGATTTTTAGTGTAATTCGACGATTTAACACTTTATAATGGTTTTTCTATATTTTCCAGCGTTTTAAGACGATTTACCGCTTTTATACGGTTTTTCTGGTATTTTCACTGTTTTACGACGATTTAACGCTCTTATAAGGTTTTTCTGGTATTTTCACTGTTTTACGACGATTTAACGCTCTTGTCAGGTTTATCTGGTATTTTCACTGTTTCACGACGATTTGACAAATTTAAAAGGTTTTTCAATGCTTTTTAGTGTAATTCGACGGTTTAACACTTTTTAATGGTTTTTCTATATTTTCCAGCGTTTTAAGAACATTTAACGCTCTTATAAGGGTTTTTCAATGATTTTTAGTTAATAACGACGATTAAACACTTTTTAATGGTTTTTCTATATTTTCCAGCGTTTTTAGACCATTTAACGCTCTTATAAGGTCTTTCTGGTATTTTCACTGTTTTACGACGATTTCACGCTCTTGTCAGGTTTATCTGGTATTTTCACTGTTTTACGACGATTTGAAAAATTTTTAGGGTTTTTCAATGATTTTTAGTGTAATTCGACGATATAACAATTTTTAATGGTTTTTCTATATTTTTCAGCGTTTTAAGACGATATAACGCTCTTATGAGGTTTTTCTGGTATTTTCACTCTTTTACGACGATTTAACGGTCTTTTAAGGTTTTTCTGGTATATTCACTGTTTTACGACGATTTAACGCTCTTGTAAGGTTTATCTGGTATTTTCACTGTTTTCCGACGATTTGACAAATTTAATGGGTTTCTCAATGATTTTAAGTGTAATACGACGGTTAAACACTTTTTAATGGTTTTTCTATATTTTCCAGCGTTTCAAGACAATTTAACGCTCTAATAAGGTTTTTCTGGTATTGTCACTATTTTACGACGATTTAACGCTCTTATAATTTTTTTTCTTGTGTTTTCACTGTTTTACGACGATTTAACGCTCTTATAAGGTTTTTCTGGTATTTTCACTGTTTTACGTCGATTTAACGCCTTTATAAGGTTTTTCTGGTATTTTCACTGATTTACGACGATTTAACACTCTTATAAGGCTTTTCTGTTATTTTCACTGTCTTACGACGATTTGACAAATTTTAAGGGGTTTTCAATGATTTTTAGCGTAATACGACGATTAAACACTTTTTAATGGTTTTTCTATATTTTCCAGCGTTTTAAGACGATTTACCGCTTTTTTAAGGTTTTTCTGGTATTTTCACTGTTTTACGACGATTTAACGCTCTTTTAAGGTTTTTCTGGTATTTTCACTGTTTTACGACGATTTCACGCTCTTGTCAGGTTTATCTGGTATTTTCACTGTTTTACGACGATTTGACAAATTTTTAGGGTTTTTCAATGATTTTTAGTGTAATTCGACGATATAACAATTTTTAATGGTTTTTCTATATTTTTCAGCGTTTTAAGACGATTTAACGCTCTTATGAGGTTTTTCTGGTATTTTCACTGTTTTACGACGATTTAACGCCCTTATAAGGTTTTTCTGGTATTTTCACTGTTTTACGACGATTTAACGCTCTTGTCAGGTTTATCTGGTATTTTCACTGTTTTACGACGATTTGACAAATTTTAAGGGTTTTTCAATGATTTTTAGTGTAATTCGACGATTTAACACTTTATAATGGTTTTTCTATATTTTCCAGCGTTTTAAGACGATTTACCGCTTTTATACGGTTTTTCTGGTATTTTCACTGTTTTACGACGATTTAACGCTCTTATAAGGTTTTTCTGGTATTTTCACTGTTTTACGACGATTTAACGCTCTTGTAAGGTTTATCTGGTATTTTCACTGTTTCACGACGATTTGACAAATTTAAAAGGTTTTTCAATGCTTTTTTGTGTAATTCGACGGTTTAACACTTTTTAATGGTTTTTCTATATTTTCCAGCGTTTTAAGAACATTTAACGCTCTTATAAGGGTTTTTCAATGATTTTTAGTTAATAACGACGATTAAACACTTTTTAATGGTTTTTCTATATTTTCCAGCGTTTTTAGACCATTTAACGCTCTTATAAGGTTTTTCTGGTATTTTCACTGTTTTACGACGATTAAACGCTCTTACAAGTGTTTCTCAATGATTTTTAGTGTATTACGACGGTTAAACACTTTTTAATGGTTTTTTATATTTTCCAGCGTTTTAAGACCATTTAACGCTCTTATAAGGGTTTTTCAATGGTTTTAAGTTTAATACGACGATTAAACACTTTTTAATGGTTTTTCTATATTTTCCAGCGTTTTTAGACCATTTAACGCTCTTATAAGGTTTTTCTGGTATTGTCACTGCTTTACGACGATTTAACGCTCTAATAAGGTTTTTCTGGTATTTTCACTGTTTTACGACGATTTGACGCTCTTATAAGGTTTTTCTGGTATTTTCACTGTTTTACGACGATTTAACGCTCTTATAAGGTTTTTCTGGTATTTTAACTGTTTTACGACGATTTAACGCTCTTGTTAGGTTTATCTGGTATTTTCACTGTTTTACGACGATTTGACAAATTTAAAGGGTTTCTCAATGATTTTTAGTGTAATTCGACGGTTAAACACTTTTTAATGGTTTTTCTATATTTGACAGCGTTTTAAGACCATTTAACGCTCTTATAAGGGTTTTTCAATGATTTTTAGTTTAATACGACGATTAAACACTTTTTAATGGTTTTTCTATATTTTCCAGCGTTTTTAGACCATTTAACGCTCTTATAAGGTTTTTCTGGTATTGTCACTGCTTTACGACGATTTAACGCTCTTATAAGGTTTTTCTGGTATTTTCACTGTTTTACGACGATTAAACGCTCTTACAAGGGTTTCTCAATGATTTTTAAAGTATTACGACGGTTTAACACTTTTTAATGGTTTTTTATATTTTCCAGCGTTTTAAGACCATTTAACGCTCTTATAAGGTTTTTCTGGTATTGTCACTATTTTACGACGATTTAACGCTCTAATAAGGTTTTTCTGGTATTTTCACTGTTTTACGACGATTTAACGCCCTTATAAGGTTTTTCTGGTATTTTCACTGTTTTACGACGATTTAACGCTCTTGTCAGGTTTATCTGGTATTTTCACTGTTTTACGACGATTTGACAAATTTTAAGGGTTTTTCAATGATTTTTAGTGTAATTCGACGATTTAACACTTTATAATGGTTTTTCTATATTTTCCAGCGTTTTAAGACGATTTACCGCTTTTATACGGTTTTTCTGGTATTTTCACTGTTTTACGACGATTTAACGCTCTTATAAGGTTTTTCTGGTATTTTCACTGTTTTACGACGATTTAACGCTCTTGTAAGGTTTATCTGGTATTTTCACTGTTTCACGACGATTTGACAAATTTAAAAGGTTTTTCAATGCTTTTTAGTGTAATTCGACGGTTTAACACTTTTTAATGGTTTTTCTATATTTTCCAGCGTTTTAAGAACATTTAACGCTCTTATGAGGTTTTTCTGGTATTTTCACTGTTTTACGACGATTTAACGCCCTTATAAGGTTTTTCTGGTATTTTCACTGTTTTACGACGATTTAACGCTCTTGTCAGGTTTATCTGGTATTTTCACTGTTTTACGACGATTTGACAAATTTTAAGGGTTTTTCAATGATTTTTAGTGTAATTCGACGATTTAACACTTTATAATGGTTTTTCTATATTTTCCAGCGTTTTAAGAACATTTAACGCTCTTATAAGGGTTTTTCAATGATTTTTAGTTAATAACGACGATTAAACACTTTTGAATGGTTTTTCTATATTTTCCAGCGTTTTTAGACCATTTAACGCTCTTATAAGGTTTTTCTGGTATTTTCACTGTTTTACGACGATTAAACGCTCTTACAAGTGTTTTTCAATGATTTTTAGTTAATAACGACGATTAAACACTTTTTAATGGTTTTTCTATATTTTCCAGCGTTTTTAGACCATTTAACGCTCTTATAAGGTTTTTATGGTATTTTCACTGTTTTACGACGATTAAACGCTCTTACAAGTGTTTCTCAATGATTTTTAGTGTATTACGACGGTTAAACACTTTTTAATGGTTTTTCTATATTTTCCAGCGTTTTAAGACGATTTACCGCTTTTATAAGGTTTTTCTGGTATTTTCACTGTTTTACGACGATTTAACGCTCTTATAAGGTTTTTCTGGTATTTTCACTGTTTTACGACGATTTCACGCTCTTGTCAGGTTTATCTGGTATTTTCACTGTTTTACGACGATTTGAAAAATTTTTAGGGTTTTTCAATGATTTTTAGTGTAATTCGACGATATAACAATTTTTAATGGTTTTTCTATATTTTTCAGCGTTTTAAGACGATTTAACGCTCTTATGAGGTTTTTCTGGTATTTTCACTGTTTTACGACGATTTAACGCCCTTATAAGGTTTTTCTGGTATTTTCACTGTTTTACGACGATTTAACGCTCTTGTCAGGTTTATCTGGTATTTTCACTGTTTTACGACGATTTGACAAATTTTAAGGGTTTTTCAATGATTTTTAGTGTAATTCGACGATTTAACACTTTATAATGGTTTTTCTATATTTTCCAGCCTTTTAAGAACATTTAACGCTCTTATAAGGGTTATTCAATGATTTTTAGTTAATAACGACGATTAAACACTTTTTAATGGTTTTTCTATATTTTCCAGCGTTTTTAGACCATTTAACGCTCTTATAAGGTTTTTCTGGTATTTTCACTGTTTTACGACGATTAAACGCTCTTACAAGTGTTTCTCAATGATTTTTAGTGTATTACGACGGTTAAACACTTTTTAATGGTTTTTCAATATTTTCCAGCGTTTTAAGACGATTTACCGCTTTTATAAGGTTTTTCTGGTATTTTCACTGTTTTACGACGATTTAACGCTCTTATAAGGTTTTTCTGGTATTTTCACTGTTTTACGACGATTTCACGCTCTTGTCAGGTTTATCTGGTATTTTCACTGTTTTACGACGATTTGAAAAATTTTTAGGGTTTTTCAATGATTTTTAGTGTAATTCGACGATATAACAATTTTTAATGGTTTTTCTATATTTTTCAGCGTTTTAAGACGATTTAACGCTCTTATGAGGTTTTTCTGGTATTTTCACTGTTTTACGACGATTTAACGCCCTGATAAGGTTTTTCTGGTATTTTCACTGTTTTACGACGATTTAACGCTCTTGTCAGGTTTATCTGGTATTTTCACTGTTTTACGACGATTTGACAAATTTTAAGGGTTTTTCAATGATTTTTAGTGTAATTCGACGATTTAACACTTTATAATGGTTTTTCTATATTTTCCAGCGTTTTAAGAACATTTAACGCTCTTATAAGGGTTTTTCAATGATTTTTAGTTAATAACGACGATTAAACACTTTTTAATGGTTTTTCTATATTTTCCAGCGTTTTTAGACCATTTAACGCTCTTATAAGGTTTTTCTGGTATTTTCACTGTTTTACGACGATTAAACGCTCTTACAAGTGTTTCTCAATGATTTTTAGTGTATTACGACGGTTAAACACTTTTTAATGGTTTTTTATATTTTCCAGCGTTTTAAGACCATTTAACGCTCTTATAAGGGTTTTTCAATGGTTTTAAGTTTAATACGACGATTAAACACTTTTTAATGGTTTTTCTATATTTTCCAGCGTTTTTAGACCATTTAACGCTCTTATAAGGTTTTTCTGGTATTGTCACTGCTTTACGACGATTTAACGCTCTAATAAGGTTTTTCTGGTATTTTCACTGTTTTACGACGATTTGACGCTCTTATAAGGTTTTTCTGGTATTTTCACTGTTTTACGACGATTTAACGCTCTTATAAGGTTTTTCTGGTATTTTAACTGTTTAACGACGATTTAACGCTCTTGTTAGGTTTATCTGGTATTTTCACTGTTTTACGACGATTTGACAAATTTAAAGGGTTTCTCAATGATTTTTAGTGTAATTCGACGGTTAAACACTTTTTAATGGTTTTTCTATATTTGACAGCGTTTTAAGACCATTTAACGCTCTAATAAGGGTTTTTCAATGATTTTTAGTTTAATACGACGATTAAACACTTTTTAATGGTTTTTCTATATTTTCCAGCGTTTTTAGACCATTTAACGCTCTTATAAGGTTTTTCTGGTATTGTCACTGCTTTACGACGATTTAACGCTCTTATAAGGTTTTTCTGGTATTTTCACTGTTTTACGACGATTAAACGCTCTTACAAGGGTTTCTCAATGATTTTTAAAGTATTACGACGGTTAAACACTTTTTAATGGTTTTTTATATTTTCCAGCGTTTTAAGACCATTTAACGCTCTTATAAGGTTTTTCTGGTATTGTCACTATTTTACGACGATTTAACGCTCTAATAAGGTTTTTCTGGTATTTTCACTGTTTTACGACGATTTAACGCCCTTATAAGGTTTTTCTGGTATTTTCACTGTTTTACGACGATTTAACGCTCTTGTCAGGTTTATCTGGTATTTTCACTGTTTTACGACGATTTGACAAATTTTAAGGGTTTTTCAATGATTTTTAGTGTAATTCGACGATTTAACACTTTATAATGGTTTTTCTATATTTTCCAGCGTTTTAAGACGATTTACCGCTTTTATACGGTTTTTCTGGTATTTTCACTGTTTTACGACGATTTAACGCTCTTATAAGGTTTTTCTGGTATTTTCACTGTTTTACGACGATTTAACGCTCTTGTAAGGTTTATCTGGTATTTTCACTGTTTCACGACGATTTGACAAATTTAAAAGGTTTTTCAATGCTTTTTAGTGTAATTCGACGGTTTAACACTTTTTAATGGTTTTTCTATATTTTCCAGCGTTTTAAGAACATTTAACGCTCTTATGAGGTTTTTCTGGTATTTTCACTGTTTTACGACGATTTAACGCCCTTATAAGGTTTTTCTGGTATTTTCACTGTTTTACGACGATTTAACGCTCTTGTCAGGTTTATCTGGTATTTTCACTGTTTTACGACGATTTGACAAATTTTAAGGGTTTTTCAATGATTTTTAGTGTAATTCGATGATTTAACACTTTATAATGGTTTTTCTATATTTTCCAGCGTTTTAAGAACATTTAACGCTCTTATAAGGGTTTTTCAATGATTTTTAGTTAATAACGACGATTAAACACTTTTTAATGGTTTTTCTATATTTTCCAGCGTTTTTAGACCATTTAACGCTCTTATAAGGTTTTTCTGGTATTTTCACTGTTTTACGACGATTAAACGCTCTTACAAGTGTTTTTCAATGATTTTTAGTTAATAACGACGATTAAACACTTTTTAATGGTTTTTCTATATTTTCCAGCGTTTTTAGACCATTTAACGCTCTTATAAGGTTTTTCTGGTATTTTCACTGTTTTACGACGATTAAACGCTCTTACAAGTGTTTCTCAATGATTTTTAGTGTATTACGACGGTTAAACACTTTTTAATGGTTTTTCTATATTTTCCAGCGTTTTAAGACGATTTACCGCTTTTATAAGGTTTTTCTGGTATTTTCACTGTTTTACGACGATTTAACGCTCTTATAAGGTTTTTCTGGTATTTTCACTGTTTTACGACGATTTCACGCTCTTGTCAGGTTTATCTGGTATTTTCACTGTTTTACGACGATTTGAAAAATTTTTAGGGTTTTTCAATGATTTTTAGTGTAATTCGACGATATAACAATTTTTAATGGTTTTTCTATATTTTTCAGCGTTTTAAGACGATTTAACGCTCTTATGAGGTTTTTCTGGTATTTTCACTGTTTTACGACGATTTAACGCCCTTATAAGGTTTTTCTGGTATTTTCACTGTTTTACGACGATTTAACGCTCTTGTCAGGTTTATCTGGTATTTTCACTGTTTTACGACGATTTGACAAATTTTAAGGGTTTTTCAATGATTTTTAGTGTAATTCGACGATTTAACACTTTATAATGGTTTTTCTATATTTTCCAGCGTTTTAAGAACATTTAACGCTCTTATAAGGGTTTTTCAATGATTTTTAGTTAATAACGACGATTAAACACTTTTTAATGGTTTTTCTATATTTTCCAGCGTTTTTAGACCATTTAACGCTCTTATAAGGTTTTTCTGGTATTTTTACTGTTTTACGACGATTAAACGCTCTTACAAGTGTTTCTCAATGATTTTTAGTGTATTACGACGGTTAAACACTTTTTAATGGTTTTTTATATTTTCCAGCGTTTTAAGACCATTTAACGCTCTTATAAGGGTTTTTCAATGATTTTAAGTTTAATACGACGATTAAACACTTTTTAATGGTTTTTCTATATTTTCCAGCGTTTTTAGACCATTTAACGCTCTTATAAGGTTTTTCTGGTATTTTCACTGTTTTACGACGATTTAACGCTCTTATAAGGTTTTTCTGGTATATTCTCTGTTTTACGACGAGTTAACGCTCTTGTAAGGTTTATCTGGTATTTTCACTGTTTTACGACGATTTGACAAATTTAAAGGGTTTCTCAATGATTTTTAGTGTAATTCGACGGTTAAACACTTTTTAATGGTTTTTCTATATTTTCCAGCGTTTTAAGACCATTTAACGCTCTTATAAGGGTTTTTCAATGATTTTTAGTTTAATACGACGATTAAACACTTTTTAATGGTTTTTCTATATTTTCCAGCGTTTTTAGACCATTTAACGCTCTTATAAGGTTTTTCTGGTATTGTCACTGCTTTACGACGATTTAACGCTCTAATAAGGTTTTTCTGGTATTTTCACTGTTTTACGACGATTAAACGCTCTTACAAGGGTTTCTCAATGATTTTTAAAGTATTACGACGGTTAAACACTTTTTAATGGTTTTTTATATTTTCCAGCGTTTTAAGACCATTTAACGCTCTTATAAGGTTTTTCTGGTATTGTCACTATTTTACGACGATTTAACGCTCTAATAAGGTTTTTCTGGTATTTTCACTGTTTTACGACGATTTGACGCTCTTATAAGGTTTTTCTGGTATTGTCACTGCTTTACGACGATTTAACGCTCTTATAAGGTTTTTCTGGTATTTTCACTGTTTTACGACGATTAAACGCTCTTACAAGGGTTTCTCAATGATTTTTAAAGTATTACGACGGTTAAACACTTTTTAATGGTTTTTTATATTTTCCAGCGTTTTAAGACCATTTAACGCTCTTATAAGGTTTTTTCTGGTATTTTCACTATTTTACGACGATTTAACGCTCTAATAAGGTTTTTCTGGTATTTTCACTGTTTTACGACGATTTGACGCTCTTATAAGGTTTTTCTGGTATTTTCACTGTTTTACGACGATTTAACGCTCGTATAAGGTTTTTCTGGTATTTTAACTGTTTTACGATGATTTAACGCTCTTGTTAAGTTTATCTGGTATTTTCACTGTTTTACGACGATTTGACAAATTTAAAGGGTTTCTCAATGATTTTTAGTGTAATTCGACGGTTAAACACTTTTTAATGGTTTTTCTATATTTTCCAGCGTTTTAAGACCATTTAACGCTCTTATAAGGTTTTTTCTGGTATTTTCACTATTTTACGACGATTTAACGCTCTTATAAGGTTTTTCTGGTATTTTCATTGTTTTACGACGATTTGACGCTCTTATAAGGTTTTTCTGGTATTTTCACTGTTTTACGACGATTTAACTCTCTTATAAGGTTTTTCTGGTATTTTAACTGTTTTACGACGATTTAACGCTCTTGTTAGGTTTATCTGGTATTTTCACTGTTTTACGACGATTTGACAAATTTAAAGGGGTTTTCAATGATTTTAAGCGTAATACGACGATTAAACACTTTCTAATGGTTTTTCTATATTTTCCAGCGTTTTTAGACCATTTAACGCTCTTATAAGGTTTTTCTGGTATTGTCACTGCTTTACGACGATTTAACGCTCTTATAAGGTTTTTCTGGTATTTTCACTGTTTTACGACGATTAAACGCTCTTACAAGGGTTTCTCAATGATTTTTAAAGTATTACGACGGTTAAACACTTTTTAATGGTTTTTTATATTTTCCAGCGTTTTAAGACCATTTAACGCTCTAATAAGGTTTTTCTGGTATTGTCACTATTTTACGACGATTTAACGCTCTAATAAGGTTTTTCTGGTATTTTCACTGTTTTACGACGATTTGACGCTCTTATAAGGTTTTTCTGGTATTGTCACTGCTTTACGACGATTTAACGCTCTTATAAGGTTTTTCTGGTAATTTCACTGTTTTACGACGATTAAACGCTCTTACAAGGGTTTCTCAATGATTTTTAAAGTATTACGACGGTTAAACACTTTTTAATGGTTTTTTATATTTTCCAGCGTTTTAAGACCATTTAACGCTCTTATAAGGTTTTTCTGGTATTGTCACTATTTTACGACGATTTAACGCTCTAATAAGGTTTTTCTGGTATTTTCACTGTTTTACGACGATTTGACGCTCTTATAAGGTTTTTCTGGTATTGTCACTGCTTTACGACGATTTAACGCTCTTATAAGGTTTTTCTGGTAATTTCACTGTTTTACGACGATTTGACAAATTTAAAGGGTTTTTCAATGATTTTTAGTGTAATTCGACGATTTAACGCTCTCGTCAGGTTTATTTGGTATTTTCACTGTTTTACGACGATTTGACAAATTTTAAGGGTTTTTCAATGATTTTTAGTGTAATTCGACGATATAACACTTTTTAATGGTTTTTCTATATTTTCCAGCGTTTTAAGACGATTTAACGCTCTTATAAGGTTTTTCTGGTATTTTCACTGTTTTACGACGATTTAACGCTCTTATAAGGTTTTTCTGGTATATTCTCTGTTTAACGACGAGTTAACGCTCTTGTAAGGTTTATCTGGTATTTTCACTGTTTTACGACGATTTGACAAATTTTAAGGGTTTTTCAATGATTTTTAGTGTAATTCGACGATTTAACACTTTTTAATGGTTTTTCTATATTTTCCAGCGTTTTAAGACGATTTACCGCCTTTATAAGGTTTTTCTGGTATTTTTACTGTTTTACGACGATTAAACGCTCTTATAAGGTTTTTCTGGTATTTTCACTGTTTTACGACGATTTCAAGCTCTTGTCAGGTTTATCTGGTATTTTCACCGTTTTACGACGATTTGAAAAATTTTTAGGGTTTTTCAATGATTTTTAGTGTAATTCGACGATATAACAATTTTTAATGGTTTTTCTATATTTTTCAGCGTTTTAAGACGATTTAACGCTCTTTTGAGGTTTTTCTGGTATTTTCACTGTTTCACGACGATTTAACGCTCTTTTAAGGTTTTTCTGGTATATTCACTGTTTTACGACGATTTAACGCTCTTGTTAGGTTTATCTGGTATTTTCACTGTTTTCCGACGATTTGACAAATTTAAAGGGTTTCTCAATGATTTTAAGTGTAATACGACGGTTAAACACTTTTTAATGGTTTTTCTATATTTTCCAGCGTTTTAAGACAATTTAACGCTCTAATAAGGTTTTTCTGGTATTGTCACTATTTTACGACGATTTAACGCTCTAATAAGGTTTTTCTGGTATTTTCACTGTTTTACGACGATTTGACGCTCTTATAAGGTTTTTCTGGTAGTTTCACTGTTTTACGAGGATTTAAGAAATTTTAAGGATTTTTCAATGATTTTAAGTGTAATACGACGATTAAACCCTTTTTAATGGTTTTTCTATATTTTCCAGCGTTATCAGACGATTTAACGCTCTTTTAAGGATTTTCTGGTATTTTCACATTTTTAAGACGATTTAACGCTCTTATAAGGTTTTTCTGATCTATTCACCGTTTTACGACAATTTAACGCTCTTATGAGGTTTTTCTGATATTTTCACTGTTTTACGACGATTTAACAAATTTTAAGGGTTTTTCAATAATTTTTAGTGTAATTCGACGATTTAACACTTTTTAATGGTTTTTCTATATTTTCGAGCGTTTCAAGACAATTTAACGCTCTAATAAGGTTTTTCTGGTATTGTCACTATTTTACGACGACTTAACGCTCTTATAATGTTTTTTCTTGTGTTTTCACTGTTTTACGACGATTTACCGCTTTTATAAGGTTTTTCTGGTATTTTCACTGTTTTACGACGATTTAACGCTCTTATAAGGTTTTTCTGGTATTTTCACTGCTTTACGACGATTTCACGCTCTTGTCAGGTGTATCTGGTATTTTCACTGTTTTACGACGATTTGAAAATTTTTTAGGGTTTTTCAATGATTTTTAGTGTAATTCGACGATATAACAATTTTTAATGGTTTTTCTATATTTTTCAGCGTTTTAAGACGATTTAACGCTCTTATGAGGTTTTTCTGGTATTTTCACTGTTTTACGACGAATTAACGCCCTTTTAAGGTTTTTCTGGTATTTTCACTGTTTTACGACGATTTAACGCTCTTGTCAGGTTTATCTGGTATTTTCACTGTTTCACGACGATTTGACAAATTTAAAGGGTTTCTCAATGCTTTTTAGTGTAATTCGACGGTTAAACACTTTTTAATGGTTTTTCTATATTTTCCAGCGTTTTAAGACCATTTAACGCTCTTATAAGGGTTTTTCAATGATTTTTAGTTTAATACGACGATTAAACACTTTTTAATGATTTTTCTATATTTTCCAGCGTTTTTAGACCATTTAACGCTCTTATAAGGTTTTTCTGGTATTGTCACTGCTTTACGACGATTTAACGCTCTTGTAAGGTTTATCTGGTATTTTCACTGTTTCACGACGATTTGACAAATTTAAAGGGTTTCTCAATGATTTTTAGTGTAATTCGACAGTTAAACACTTTTTAATGGTTTTTCTATATTTTCCAGCGTTTTAAGACCATTTAACGCTCTTATAAGGGTTTTTCAATGATTTTTAGTTTAATACGACGATTAAACACTTTTTAATGGTTTTTCTATATTTTCCAGCGTTTTTAGACCATTTAACGCTCTTATAAGGTTTTTCTGGTATTGTCACTGCTTTACGACGATTTAACGCTCTTATAAGGTTTTTCTGGTATTTTCACTGTTTTACGACGATTTGACGCTCTTATAAGGTTTTTCTGGTAGTTTCACTGTTTTACGAGGATTTAAGAAATTTTAAGGATTTTTCAATGATTTTAAGTGTAATACGACGATTAAACCCTTTTTAATGGTTTTTCTATATTTTCCAGCGTTATCAGACGATTTAACGCTCTTTTAAGGATTTTCTGGTATTTTCACATTTTTAAGACGATTTAACGCTCTTATAAGGTTTTTCTGGTCTATTCACCGTTTTACGACAATTTAACGCTCTTATGAGGTTTTTCTGATATTTTCACTGTTTTACGACGATTTAACAAATTTTAAGGGTTTTTCAATAAGTTTTAGTGTAATTCGACGATTTAACTTTTTTTAATGGTTTTTCTATATTTTCCAGCGTTTCAAGACAATTTAACGCTCTAATAAGGTTTTTCTGGTATTGTCACTATTTTACGACGACTTAACGCTCTTATAATGTTTTTTCTTGTGTTTTCACTGTTTTACGACGATTTAACGCTCTTATAAGGTTTTTCTGGTATTTTCACTGTTTTACGACGATTTAACGCCTTTATAAGGTTTTTCTGGTATTTTCACTGATTAACGACGATTTAACGCTCTTATAAGGCTTTTCTGTTATTTTCACTGTTTTACAACGATTTGACAAATTTTAAGGGGTTTTCAATGATTTTTAGCGTAATACGACGATTAAACACTTTTTAATGGTTTTTCTATATTTTCCAGCGTTTTAAGACGATTTACCGCTTTTATAAGGTTTTTCTGGTATTTTCACTGTTTTACGACGATTTAACGCTCTTGTCAGGTGTATCTGGTATTTTCACTGTTTTACGACGATTTGAAAATTTTTTAGGGTTTTTCAATGATTTTTAGTGTAATTCGACGATATAACAATTTTTAATGGTTTTTCTATATTTTTCAGCGTTTTAAGACGATTTAACGCTCTTATGAGGTTTTTTCTGGTATTTTCACTGTTTTACGACGAATTAACGCCCTTTTAAGGTTTTTCTGGTATTTTCACTGTTTTACGACGATTTAACGCTCTTGTCAGGTTTATCTGGTATTTTCACTGTTTCACGACGATTTGACAAATTTAAAGGGTTTCTCAATGCTTTTTAGTGTAATTCGACGGTTAAACACTTTTTAATGGTTTTTCTATATTTTCCAGCGTTTTAAGACCATTTAACGCTCTTATAAGGGTTTTTCAATGATTTTTAGTTTAATACGACGATTAAACACTTTTTAATGATTTTTCTATATTTTCCAGCGTTTTTAGACCATTTAACGCTCTTATAAGGTTTTTCTGGTATTGTCACTGCTTTACGACGATTTAACGCTCTTGTAAGGTTTATCTGGTATTTTCACTGTTTCACGACGATTTGACAAATTTAAAGGGTTTCTCAATGATTTTTAGTGTAATTCGACAGTTAAACACTTTTTAATGGTTTTTCTATATTTTCCAGCGTTTTAAGACCATTTAACGCTCTTATAAGGGTTTTTCAATGATTTTTAGTTTAATACGACGATTAAACACTTTTTAATGGTTTTTCAAATTTTTTTTTGATTTGACAAATTTAAAGGGTTTCTCAATGCTTTTTAGTGTAATTCGACGGTTAAACACTTTTTAATGGTTTTTCTATATTTTCCAGCGTTTTAAGACCATTTAACGCTCTTATAAGGGTTTTTCAATGATTTTTAGTTTAATACGACGATTAAACACTTTTTAATGATTTTTCTATATTTTCCAGCGTTTTTAGACCATTTAACGCTCTTATAAGGTTTTTCTGGTATTGTCACTGCTTTACGACGATTTAACGCTCTTATAAGGTTTTTCTGGTATTTTCACTGTTTTACGACGATTTGACGCTCTTATAAGGTTTTTCTGGTAGTTTCACTGTTTTACGAGGATTTAAGAAATTTTAAGGATTTTTCAATGATTTTAAGTGTAATACGACGATTAAACCCTTTTTAATGGTTTTTCTATATTTTCCAGCGTTATCAGACGATTTAACGCTCTTTTAAGGATTTTCTGGTATTTTCACATTTTTAAGACGATTTAACGCTCTTATAAGGTTTTTCTGGTCTATTCACCGTTTTACGACAATTTAACGCTCTTATGAGGTTTTTCTGATATTTTCACTGTTTTACGACGATTTAACAAATTTTAAGGGTTTTTCAATAAGTTTTAGTGTAATTCGACGATTTAACTTTTTTTAATGGTTTTTCTATATTTTCCAGCGTTTCAAGACAATTTAACGCTCTAATAAGGTTTTTCTGGTATTGTCACTATTTTACGACGACTTAACGCTCTTATAATGTTTTTTCTTGTGTTTTCACTGTTTTACGACGATTTAACGCTCTTATAAGGTTTTTCTGGTATTTTCACTGTTTTACGACGATTTAACGCCTTTATAAGGTTTTTCTGGTATTTTCACTGATTAACGACGATTTAACGCTCTTATAAGGCTTTTCTGTTATTTTCACTGTTTTACAACGATTTGACAAATTTTAAGGGGTTTTCAATGATTTTTAGCGTAATACGACGATTAAACACTTTTTAATGGTTTTTCTATATTTTCCAGCGTTTTAAGACGATTTACCGCTTTTATAAGGTTTTTCTGGTATTTTCACTGTTTTACGACGATTTAACGCTCTTATAAGGTTTTTCTGGTATTTTCACTGCTTTACGACGATTTCACGCTCTTGTCAGGTGTATCTGGTATTTTCACTGTTTTACGACGATTTGAAAATTTTTTAGGGTTTTTCAATGATTTTTAGTGTAATTCGACGATATAACAATTTTTAATGGTTTTTCTATATTTTTCAGCGTTTTAAGACGATTTAACGCTCTTATGAGGTTTTTCTGGTATTTTCACTGTTTTACGACGAATTAACGCCCTTTTAAGGTTTTTCTGGTATTTTCACTGTTTTACGACGATTTAACGCTCTTGTCAGGTTTATCTGGTATTTTCACTGTTTCACGACGATTTGACAAATTTAAAGGGTTTCTCAATGCTTTTTAGTGTAATTCGACGGTTAAACACTTTTTAATGGTTTTTCTATATTTTCCAGCGTTTTAAGACCATTTAACGCTCTTATAAGGGTTTTTCAATGATTTTTAGTTTAATACGACGATTAAACACTTTTTAATGATTTTTCTATATTTTCCAGCGTTTTTAGACCATTTAACGCTCTTATAAGGTTTTTCTGGTATTGTCACTGCTTTACGACGATTTAACGCTCTTGTAAGGTTTATCTGGTATTTTCACTGTTTCACGACGATTTGACAAATTTAAAGGGTTTCTCAATGATTTTTAGTGTAATTCGACAGTTAAACACTTTTTAATGGTTTTTCTATATTTTCCAGCGTTTTAAGACCATTTAACGCTCTTATAAGGGTTTTTCAATGATTTTTAGTTTAATACGACGATTAAACACTTTTTAATGGTTTTTCTATATTTTCCAGCGTTTTTAGACCATTTAACGCTCTTATAAGGTTTTTCTGGTATTGTCACTGCTTTACGACGATTTAACGCTCTTATAAGGTTTTTCTGGTATTTTCACTGTTTTACGACGATTAAACGCTCTTACAAGGGTTTCTCAATGATTTTTAAAGTATTACGACGGTTAAACACTTTTTAATGGTTTTTTATATTTTCCAGCGTTTTAAGACCATTTAACGCTCTTTTAAGGTTTTTCTGGTATTGTCACTGCTTTACGACGATTAAACGCTCTTATAAGGTTTTTCTGGTATTTTCACTGTTTTACGACGATTTGACAAATTTTAAGGGTTTTTCAATGATTTTTAGTGTAATTCGACGATTTAACACTTTTTAATGGTTTTTCTATATTTTCCAGCGTTTTAAGACGATTTACCGCTTTTATAAGGTTTTTCTGGTATTTTCACTGTTTTACGACGATTTAACGCTCTTATAAGGGTTTTTCAATGATTTTTAGTTTAATAAGACGATTAAACACTTTTTAATGGTTTTTCTATATTTTCCAGCGTTTATAGACCATTTAACGCTCTTATAAGGTTTTTCTGGTATTGTCACTGCTTTACGACGATTTAACGCTCTAATAAGGTTTTTCTGGTATTTTCACTGTTTTACGACGATTTGACGCTCTTATAAGGTTTTTCTGGTATTTTCACTGTTTTACGACGATTTAACGCTCTTATTAGGTTTTTCTGGTATTTTCACTGTTTTACGACGATTTAACGCTCTTGTTAGGTTTATCTGGTATTTTCACTGTTTTACGACGATTTGACAAATTTAAAGGGTTTCTCAATGATTTTTAGTGTAATTCGACGGTTAAACACTTTTTAATGGTTTTTCTATATTTTTCATCGTTTTAAGACCATTTAACGCTCTTATAAGGGTTTTTCAATGATTTTTAGTTTAATACGACGATTAAACACTTTTTAATGGTTTTTCTATATTTTCCAGCGTTTTTAGACCATTTAACGCTCTTATAAGGTTTTTCTGGTATTGTCACTGCTTTACGACGATTTAACGCTCTTATAAGGTTTTTCTGGTATTTTCACTGTTTTACGACGATTAAACGCTCTTACAAGGGTTTCTCAATGATTTTAAAAGTATTACGACGGTTAAACACTTTTTAATGGTTTTTTATATTTTCCAGCGTTTTAAGACCATTTTACGCTCTTATAAGGTTTTTTCTGGTATTGTCACTGCTTTACGACGATTAAACGCTCTTATAAGGTTTTTCTGGTATTTTCACTGTTTTACGACGATTTGACAAATTTTAAGGGTTTTTCAATGATTTTTAGTGTAATTCGACGATTTAACACTTTTTAATGGTTTTTCTATATTTTCCAGCATTTTAAGACGATTTACCGCTTTTATAAGGTTTTTCTGGTATTTTCACTGTTTTACGACGATTTAACGCTCTTAAAAGGTTTTTCTGGTATTTTCACTGTTTTACGACGATTGAACGCCTTTAAAAGGTTTTTCTGGTATTTTCACTGATTAACGACGATTTAACGCTCTTATAAGGCTTTTCTGTTATTTTCACTGTTTTACGACGATTTGACAAATTTTAAGGGGTTTTCAATGATTTTTAGCGTAATACGACGATTTAACACTTTTTAGTGGTTTTTCTATATTTTGCAGCGTTTTAAGACGATTTAACGCTCTTTTAAGGTTTTTCTGGTATTTTCACTGTTTTACGACGATTTAACGCTCTTATAAGGTTTTTCTGATATTTTCACTGTTTTACGACGATTTAACGCTCTTGTCAGGTTTATCTGGTATTTTCACTGTTTTACGACGATTTGACAAATTTAAAGGGTTTTTCAATGAGTTTTAGTGTAATTCGACGATTTAACACTTTTTAATGGTTTTTCTGTATTTTCCAGCGTTTTAAGACGATTTACCGCTTTTATACGGTTTTTATGGTATTTTCACTGTTTTACGACGATTTAACGCTCTTATAAGGTTTTTCTGGTATTTTCACTGTTTTACGACGATTTAACGCTCTTGTAAGGTTTATCTGGTATTTTCACTGTTTTACGACGATTTTACAAATTTAAAGGGTTTCTCAATGGTTTTTAGTGTAATTCGACGGTTAAACACTTTTTAATGGTTTTTTCTATATTTTCCAGCGTTTTAAGATCATTTAACGCTATTATAAGGGTTTTTTCAATGATTTTTAGTTTAATACGACGATTAAACACTTTTTAATGGTTTTCTATATTTTCCAGCGTTTTTAGACCATTTAACGCTCTTATAAGGTTTTTCTGGTATTGTCCCCGCTTTACGACGATTTAACGCTCTTATAAGGTTTTTCTGGTATTTTCACTGTTTTACGACGATTAAACGCTCTTACAAGGGTTTCTCAATGATTTTTAGTGTATTACGACGTTTAAACACTTTTTAATGGTTTTTTTATATTTTCCAGCGTTTTAAGACCATTTAACGCTCTTATAAGGTTTTTCTGGTATTGTCACTATTTTACGACGATTTAACGCTCTTATAAGGTTTTTCTGGTATTGTCACTGCTTTACGACGATTTAACGCTCTTATAAGGTTTTTCTGGTATTTTCACTGTTTTACGACGATTAAACGCTCTTACAAGGGTTTCTCAATGATTTTTAGTGTATTACGACGATTTAACGCTCTTTTAAGGTTTTTCTGGTATTTTCACTGTTAATCGACGATTTAACGCTCTTGTTAGGTTTATCTGGTATTTTCACTGTTTTACGACGATTTGACAAATTTAAAGGGTTTCTCAATGATTTTAAGTGTAATACGACGGTTTAAACACTTTTTGATGGTTTTTCTATATTTTCCAGCGTTTTAAGACGATTTACCGCTTTTATACGGTTTTTATGGTATTTTCACTGTTTTACGACGATTTAACGCTCTTATAAGGTTTTTCTGGTATTGTCACTATTTTACGACGATTTAACGCTCTAATAAGGTTTTTCTGGTATTTTCACTGTTTTACGACGATTTGACGCTCTTATAAGGTTTTTCTGGTATTGTCACTGCTTTACGACGATTTAACGCTCTTATAAGGTTTTTCTGGTATTTTCACTGTTTTACGACGATTTGACAAATTTTAAGGGTTTTTCAATGATTTTTAGTGTAATTCGACGATTTAACACTTTTTAATGGTTTTTCTATATTTTCCAGCGTTTTAAGACGATTTACCGCTTTTATAAGGTTTTTCTGGTATTTTCACTGTTTTACGACGATTTAACGCTCTTATAAGGTTTTTCTGGTATTTTCACTGTTTTACGACGATTTAACGCTCTCGTCAGGTTTATCTGGTATTTTCACTGTTTTACGACGATTTGACAAATTTTAAGGGTTTTTCAATGATTTTTAGTGTAATTCGACGAAATAACACTTTTTAATGGTTTTTCTATATTTTCCAGCGTTTTAAGACGATTTAACGCTCTTATAAGGTTTTTCTGGTATTTTCACTGTTTTACGACGATTTAACGCTCTTATAAGGTTTTTTCTGGGATATTCACTGTTTTACGACGATTTAACGCTCTTGAAAGGTTTATCTGGTATTTTCACTGTTTTACGACGATTTGACAAATTTAAAGGGTTTCTCAATGATTTTAAGTGTAATACGACGGTAAAACTTTTTTTAATGGTTTTTCTATATTTTCCAGCGGTCTAAGACGAATTACCGCTTTTATAAGGTTTTTCTGGTATTTTCACTGATTTACGACGATTTAACGCTCTTATAAGGTTTTTTCTGGTATTTTCACTGTTTTACGACGATTTAACGCTCTCGTCAGGTTTGTCTGGTATTTTCACTGTTTTACGACGATTTGACAAATTTTAAGGGTTTTTCAATGATTTTTAGTGTAATTCGACGATATAACACTTGATAATGGTTTTTCTATATTTTCCAGCGTTTTAAGACGATTAAACGCTCTTTTAAGGTTTATCTGGTATTTTCACTGTTTTACGACGATTTAACGCTCTTTTAAGGTTTTTCTGGTATATTCACTGTTTTACGACGATTTAACGCTCTTGTAAGGTTTATCTA